>NW_025225244.1:0-8744 GCF_018294505.1 Triticum aestivum
GCGCATAACCTTCCCTCGTTGGAGGCACCGACGAGAGGCATGATAATAGCATCGCATTAGGGCCTTCCCATAAAAGGAAAATATGGTTGCATTGGAAAAGCCCGGTTCGGTGGCACCTGACCAACTTAATGACGGAATTTAACCCCCAAATATAAATGTGATAACTGATACTCCAATGTCAACTATCAAACTATAATCCAAGTCATAGCAATATCCAACCAATAATCCAAGCTTAATATTATCATACCAAAATACTCCGAGGATAGCATAACACTACTATCATGATGAATCTGAAAACAATAATACTACTACTCCAATATGCAAGAACAAGCTATCCAACTAAGATCCACATGTAAACATCATCTCTGAAAATAATACTCCAAGCAACAGTAATAGAACATCAACTAGCATCATGAAAATAGTCATACTAACCACTAATAATCCAAAGGCAGCATGAAATCCAAAGTAGTACTCCAAAATATAACAACAGATATCATCATGATAACAATCATAATATCAACCACTAATACTCCAATGACAACACGATACTCATCAACTATAAACATAACTCCTAGTAATCCGAACAAAAGCATGGCAAGAGCAAGATCAAAATAATACTCCGAGAAAATGCCATGCACGGAGTCATGTAGCTAAAGCAATATTTTAAACAAGTTCAAATAGATTAAACCATGTCACTGCATTACAGTGATGCAAATGGAAGGTGTGGCTTGCCTGGGGTGGAAGAAATCACCGGGAGAAAGTACGAGAAACTCGCGGAATGAATCGCTGGAAAACGTTCTCTCTCTGAGGGGACTGAATAAGGGCAGGGGAAAAATGGTCATTTTCAGAATGTCAAAACATGGCGAAAGTGTGACCAACATAACGGGCTCGACGAAACGAAGAAGTGGGCGTTGGATTCACCTCAAACGGAGTTACGGTTGCGGAGTTATGATGTGTAGAAGATCTAGGACTTTTCTGTAAAAATATCATACAAACAAGTCCCTGAGTGGATAAGGCAGAGGCGCAAAATTAGAAATACGCTTTCGGTCAGTGAAAACGTATTCCGCGGAATACGTTTCCACTAATCCATGTCAGGGAGGGCGGGGTCGGGGCTTATCTCACTGCCAGGTGGGGCCGCGAGGTCCACACGCCTGGTTAACGCCCTCCTCCCGCCTACTTCTTCTTCTTCTCGTTGCTCGCCTGACGGAGCAGAGGACAGGGCCGGCGCCGGCGCTTGTCCGGGTGGCTCCGGCCATCGTTTGCCGTGCTCTGACCACCGGTGGACTCGGCGTGGACCACCGCATCCGCTGGTGCAGGACACGGCCACCGGAGAGCAACGGCTCGAGCAGAGCTTCGACTGAGGCAGATGGCGGCTGTGGCAAAGCTGGAGACGGGGCTACGGTGGAGGAACGGGATCGGCAGGGCACGGGAAAACCTCGCCGTGGTTGAGGGATTCCACTGGAGGTGCTATGGGGAGGGGGAAAGCTCGCCTCGGAGCGAATTTAGGTGGACAGGGGGCGGCAGCCATGGCGGCAATGGTGGGCTCGGGAGCTCTTGGAGCACAGGGGAGGGGTCGGGGAGGAGTAGTGGAGCGAGGCAAGGCGGGTGGTGAGCTCGGACGAGGCCGGGGATGGCTATTTATAGACGGGCGAGGGAGGATGGCTTAGGTGTCGCCGTGGGGATCCGACAAACACTCTGGCGATGGCCAGCAATCACGGGAGGGCGCGGGAAGACGATAAGGGAGGCCACGGACGAGCCGTAGAGGTGCACAGGGAAAGAGGGGCCGAGGGCATAGAGGGGAAACGGCAACGGCACCATTAATGCTCAGCCGGCCATAGTGCGCCTGTGGGCGCGCGTCGACGAGCGATGACGGAGGGCTTACGGAGGGGGAGATGGCTCCAATAGGACGGCAATGATGCGGGCTATCTGCTGGACACACTCACGCGCGCAAAGCCGACGAGAGGGGGAGGGGCCCGAGCAAGAAGACGCTCTGGACGTGCACATTGCATGCCAAATCGGTGGTCACCACCAGTACTAGCATGTGTTAGAGGCAAACAGCTGGAAAATGATGTCTAGGGGTTAGTCCTTCCTGGGTAGGTTGCAACTGAGGTGGTAGCTTGGTGAAAACTGCTCTGGTTAAATGGTAAGTGAGCTCTGAAGTTTACTGCAGTAAACTTTATCAACTAAGTGTGATGAACAGAGAGATGCTATGTGTCGAGTGTTATGTCTGGGGTGTTTAGGCTAGGAAGGACTACAGTCCTGGGAGAGTTTGGGAAGAAATGGACCAAGATTTAATGCACTTGCTTTGCAACTGCCAAATCTGGTTAGAAACTAAATTTGGATGATGCACTCACCTGGAGAAGCAACTTGGGCTAGGATTGGGCAAAGCTTTATTATTGGGACATATGAACATACTGTAAAAAGCTCATGCCAAATGGGCAAGCCAAAATGGCACTTGCTTCACAAACATCATTTTTGTCCAGAATTTGGAATAATTTTGGTGATCAAATGGCTCATATAAATGATTCCAAATTCGGTGGAGAGATGTTTTATGGGTATAAGAATGATCTGGTAATTTATCAGAATTTTTGAAGCAATGTAAAATACACATGCTTCACAACCTGAAAATATTGCCAGAATCAAAGATTTGCATCTGTGCTCACATAGATGATTGGATGGGGCTGCAAATGTGTGGAGAGGGTTAATATGAGCACATTAAGGAGTGTGTAAAAGTTCAACTCATTTGGGTACTCCTAGCTAATACTTCCTTCACAAAGCCTTCTATTTGACAGAAAGTTCGAAAACTCACTGAGGAAGATTGGCTAGGCAAATAAAGTTGAACTTGTGCATGAGGCAATTATTTGGACATATAAGAATGCCCAAAAAGGTTGGGAGCCACTAGGAAAAATAGAAATGACACTTCCTTCACAAAGTGCCATTCAGGGCAGAATAGAAAAAGGAATATTGGGAAAAAATTGAACTGGCCAAGGAAATGTTTGGGCATATTTGAGCTATATATGACCCAAAGGAATTATGAGAATTATTTCGGGATTTTTGGACGGACAGAAATATAGGTTGCTTCACAACCTAGGGCAGAAAGGGTTATTCCTTTAATAGAAAAAGGAATATTCCCTAGAAAAGAATTTTTGGGTTTGGTCAAGGAGTGAAGTGACATGATCTTGGCAGGGTTTTTAGAATGATGAGCCACTTAGGATGGGTAATGAGGATGATTTCCCAGGTGGCAAGGCCACAGAACCACTCCAAAAAGAAAAATAGAGCAGAAACCAAATAAATCAAAAGAAAAAGAAAAGGGCCAAAATACATGTTGTTACAGCTCGCCTAGGGGCGCCCCGGTTGGTTGTGCCCACCTCGTCGGCCTCCCGCACCACCTCTTCGCCCTATAAATTCTCAAATATTCCAAAAACCCTCACGGAGAACCTAGATCGGAAGCTCCGCCGCTGCAAGCCTTTGTAGCCACCGAAAACCAATTAGGAGCCCGTTTTGGCACCCTACCAGAGGGGGGATCATCACTGGTAGCCATCTTCATCATCCCGGCGGCCACCACGATGAGGAGGGAGTAGTCCACCCTCGGGGCGGAGGGTTTGTACCAGTAGCTATGTGTTTAATCTCTCTCGCGCGATCTCGAGATGTCACGATCTTGATATCATGGGCTTTGTTAACATAGATGGATCATATGATGTTTCTACCCTCTCTACTCTTGTTCTAACGAACTGTATCTTTACCCTTTGAAGTTTTGTCATGTCGTATTGAATGTTCAAATTTGAGAACACATGGTGTATGTCATGCGGTATGAATACTTGAGGTGACAATGGGGTATCATATTGATTCACTTGATGTACGTTATGCCACTCAACTTGCGGATTCCCGCGGTGACATTGGGGTAATCTATGCATAGGGGTTGATGCATGTTTTTATTATCTTTTCTCTGATAGAAACTTTGGGGTCCCCTTGTATTTCTTTGTGTGGATTGAATATTATGATCATGAAGTTGTTTGATGCATATCGTAGAATTAACTCACAGATACTTGTGGTGACATTGGAGTATCTAGGGGACATTAGAGTTGGTTGATGTGTGTTATATGGTGTTATTTTAGTATGAACTCTTGGCTAGATTGATCGGAAAGAATAGCTTTGTGTTATTTTAGTATGAACTCTAGGACAAATTGATCAAAAAGAATAGCTTTGAGGTGGTTTTGTACCCTACAAACAATTTCTATCTTTTGTTCTCTGCTAATAAGAACTCGGGAGTGATTCTTTATTGCACTTTGAGGCATAATCATATGATCCAACTATGTTACCATTGTTGAGAGATTGCACTAGTGAAAGTATGCACCCTAGCCTCATTTTCCAAAATTGCAGTACCGTTTGTGCCCCATTTTACCATTTACTACCTTGTTGTTTTTTATTGTTCGCACTACAAAAACTCATATCTACTATACATACTACACTTTTATCACCATCTCTTCGCCAAACTAGTGCACCTATACAATTTGCCATTGTATTGAGTGTGTTGGGGACACAAGAGATTTCTTGTATTTGATTGCAGGGTTGCTTGAGAGAGACTACCTTCATCCTACGCCTCCCACAGATTGATAAACCTTTGGTCATCCACTTGAGGGAAAATTGCTACTGTCCTACAAAACTCTGCGCTTGCAGGCCCAACACGAGTCTACAAGAATAAAGTTGCATAGTAGACATCAGGAAGCTACTCAACTTTGAACTTGTACAATCCCTTTGAGCCTAGGCAGTCGCCCACAAAACACACGGCCACCAAAGAAATACCTAAGCACCCACCATACGATTCATTAATTAAGTTGTAGTTAAATAGTAAACCATGTGGTTGTATGATGGAATATTAGTTGGTGTTTCCCAATCCACGTCATAGCAGCTAAGCAACTACTCGATGGTTACAAGGTCAGGGTAAGTTTGGACCTAAGTTGTCAACTACTGAGTTGCATGGAATTTAGCATCCTAAACTCACACAATTAACATGGCAAAACTACAATATAAGAAAATACTGGGTGATACGTCTCCAACGTATCTATAATTTGTGATCGTTACATGCTATTATATTCTCCATCTAGGATGTTTTATATGCATTTTGGTACTATTTTATATCATTTTTGGGACTAACCTATAAACCTAGTGCCCAGTGCCAGTTGCTATTTTTCCCTTCTTTTTGACTTTTTCAGAAAGGAGTACCAAACGGAGTCCAAACAGAATAAAATTTTACGATGATTTTTCTTGGACTAGAAGAAACCTAGGAGACTTGGAGAGGAAGCCAGAGGAGCCATGAGAGGGCCACAAGCCCTCAGGGCGCGTCCCCAGGCTTGTGGGCCCCTCGGGACTCCCCTAACCCTAATTCTTGCTCCATAAATACCCAAATATTCCATCTACATCATAAGCGTCCACAAAAATACGTTTTTGCTGCCGCAAGCCTCTGACCTTGTGAGATCCCATCTTGGGGCCTTTTCTAGTACTCTGCCAGGGGTTTCGATCATGGAGGGCATCTACATCAACCTTGTTGCCCTATCAATGATGTGTGAGTAGTTTACCACAGGCCTACGGGTCCATAGCTAGTATCTAGATGACTTCTTCTCTCTCTTTGATCTTCAATACAATGTTCTCCTCGATGTTCTTGGAGTTCTATCCGATGTAATCTTGTTTTGCAGTGTGTTTGTTGAGATCCGATGAATCACTACAGGAATCAGGAACTTTGTCGTCAGCCATGGCTGACGGCAAAGGCATGGATAGCAGGTCAGCCAGCAGACGGCAAAGATGAATAGGCTATGACAAAGGCCTCTTTGCCGTCTGCTGGCGGACGACAAAGATGAAAATGGCTTTGCCGTCTGTTGACAGATGGCAAAGAGCCTGGACGGCACACATGGCAGTTCTGGTCCTTTAAGTGGTTAACGGCGTGCTTTGCCGTCAGCCAGCAGACGGCAAAGATGCAAAGGACTTTGTCATCTGCTGGCTGACGGCAAATCAGCCAAATAGGCCAGCCCCCTAAACCCCAGGTTGCACATGTAGCTACCACGTGGCAGCTTTGCCATCTTCTAACGGATGGCAAAGACCTTTGTCGTTAGCCAGCGGATGGCAAAGTGGCTGTATAGGCCCTATTTTTCCTGTTTTTTCTTCAATTCATTCAATTTGACAGAATTTCACATATACATATACACACATTTCAAAATAATTTCTACAATCATACCAACAATAAGTTCCAACAACATATACACGTTTCCAACAACAAGAACATATACAAGTTTCCAACACCATTTCTATATATACAAGTTTGCAACAACTTATCCAACAAGTTTCGAACAACATATCCAACAAGTTTGCAACAAGTTTCCATAAATAAAAAGGAAGCACAAGCACAAGTAAAAGTTTGCAACAAGTTTCCATCAATGCTAGCTTCCTCATCTCAAGCAAATCTGCAAATTAGGAAAGATGAAAGTTAGAAGAAGAAGAAGACTAGGTAGAAGAAGAAGAAGAAAAAGAAGAAGAAGAAGAAGAAGAAGAAGAATTCTTCCTTCTTCTTCTTCTTCTTCTTCCTTCTTCTTCTTCTTCTAACTAAGTTAGGTAAAAATGCCATTTTTTAGCTAAGGTAGGTAAAAATGCTAAGTGTGTAGATCATTTTAGAGCTAAGCTAGGTAAATAGGTCATTTTGGAGCTAACCTACGTAGTTATGCCATTTTTGAGCTAACTAGGCATATTTATTCATTTTGGAGGAAAAATGGTAAGTGTAGGTCATTTTAGAGATATCCTAGTTAAAATTGGTCATTTTGTAGCTAGGTAAGGTTATTTTGTCATTTTGGAGGAAAATAAACTAAGTATATGATAGTTTGGAGCTAAACCAAGGTTATTATGCCTTATTTTACCTAAGTGCGCTAATTATGTCATAAATGAAGTAGCTAAGCTAATTATAGATCATTATTGAGATATCCTAGGTTGTTATGCAATTTTTTTTACCTAAGTGAGCTAATTATGTCATAAATGAACTAGCTAAGCTAGCTATAGATCATTATTGAGCTATCCTAGGTTGTTATGCCATTGTCTAGCTAACAAAGCATTTGTTAAGCAAAACACTTGGGAAAACTAACCATAATCCGGGAGGTGAAGGACCGGTCAGTGTTGTGACACCGCGAGACGGAGAAGGATCGCTTGATCCTTTGTGGGAGGTGTGCTGCACGAAAGATCATTAATTTGCAATGTTTAGTTAGCATGATGCAACTGAAATGTGAATACTAGTAACTAATGATCATTCAAATGAAACTCACCATGTCCGCTATAGCAATCTGGGGCATCGACGGAGGGGTCTGGCCGGTTTTCTCGCACACAGACTGCACATTTTGTTTTCACGAGTCAGTCATATTAGTTAGTAATGAAACAAACATTACGTGCATGATTTGGCTAGTATGCGGGAGAAACTTACCACAGGGATCTCGTATAGGGCCCGGTGACCCGCGTCATTCCGGTTCCTCTCCGTCTCCAACAGATTAGTCATCCTCTCCTCCATCTCCCTCACCTTCTCCTCGGCTGTCTAGTTGCCTCCGCCACAAGCTCCTGGGCCCTAGCATCGATAGCGAGATCCATTGGCCATGGTCGAGGCCTCATCTCGGGTCGTCTGTTGCTTCTTGATCTCTGATAGACTTCTAGGACAATGTATGAGTCCATCCCCAATGGCTACATGGCCATGTTTCCTCCCTCACCAGATAGCATCACGAGCTTAGGATCAAAAGGACTCTGGCTCAGGTTGAAGTCCTCAGCTTTCATCTTATTCCCCCAGTCTCTGTACCTCACAAGCTTGTCGTGGGAGGAGATGTTGGTGAAGCTCTCTGGATGATTGAGGTCATCCTCTGAGAATGCCTTGGCCTTCTTGTATGGGGCTCTATGGGCCATGGCATAGAGGTCGTACTGCGGCGGCACCTCCTTCTTGTTGTGGTGCGCCTAAAAGAGAGGAACAGGGTAAATTAGTAATTAAAGGTAGCATGAAGAATGAAATTTCTTGAATCGTTAAGGGCTCGAACCACACCCAGTGATCCCCGTGCTCAAACAGGTTGGAGCTCCCTTGATGGTGCGGCACACCTTGCATCTGGGCACACTTGGCCCTGACCTTGTTGTGGATGACTAGACATTGGGGAGAGCACCACTGTCGGGGAAACGAACACCTATGGGATCACACGAATCCCTTCTATGTTCGGCAGGGGATTAGCTGCATGAATAGTAGGTCTAGCAGTTAGCACAAGGGGATTTTTACCTAGGTTCGGGCCACAAAGATGCGTAATACCCTAGTCCTGCTTGTCTGGATATATGTGTTCTTGAGGTTTTGAACTAGCTACAGTGCATGCATGGTCCAGAAGTCCGAATTCTCTCTCTGTACGTCTTGGGCCTCCTTTTATACGTAAAAAGAGGTTGCCACTGTGGCACACAGGAGGTGGCAAGCTACAGTGTACGAGCTTATTGCTCGGCACCGTAGGACAAACGCATTTAATGTGTTGCCTATGTGCCCTCTTGCTTTATCGGGGATGGAGACAGAATCAATCTTGTTCATCGCCGCCCCTCCTCGCTTCGACACGTGTCCAGGCTGATGAGGCATGCAGTGCCATGCTGGCTAACTAGCTGTTGTGTTGGCGCGTTGGTAGAGCCTCCACGAAGATCTGCATGCCGCCACGAAGATCTTCTTCTTCTTCTTCTTCTTCTTCTTCTTCTTCTTCTTCTTC
>NW_025225245.1:0-8506 GCF_018294505.1 Triticum aestivum
CATAAAAGAGATTTTCGATGTCGGCAAAACTCAGGTATTCCAGAACTGCAACGATAAAATTGTGACGACGACACCTCGGACCTCAACTCCCCGGGTCAATGCCACATAATAGACAGGAGGCACCAAGAACAATGTTCTCGTCACAAAACCATCGGAACGATTCCAAGATACCCGCGTGATCCTAAATTTTTTTTAGTGAAATTTGAGGAGAGGAAAGTCAAAACATCTACGTCAGGAGACCTCACCAGAGCGACGAAGGGACTGAGGAGTAAAAATAATCCTACTCTCTGATATATATAATCCTAAGACTCAAAACATTTTTGTTCTAGACTCAACAACACCAGCAAACAATCAAGCAGGGGGCTCCTAAGTCGGGGATGGCTCTGATTACCAACTTGTAACACCCACGATGCGGCTATATATCTCCCACGTGTCGAAGCACGACTTAGAGGCATAACCGCATTGTGGTTTTGTCGCAAGAAGGGTCATCTTCACACAATCCCATGTAATGAACAAGAATGGGATAAAGAGTTGGCTTACAATCGCCACTTCACACAATGAACATATAATAAATCATACATCATTCAGAGTACACACATAGTCCGACTACGGACAAAGCCAAAAGAAAAGAAGATAACCCAACTGCTAGATCCCCGATCGTCCCAACTGGGCTCCACTACTGATCAACATGAAACGAAACATAGCAACAACTAAGATCTTCGTTGAGATCCCATCTGAGCTCGGTTGCATCACCTGCACTGGTATCATCGGGACCTACAACTGTTGTGATAATATCTGGTGAGTCACAAGGACTCAGCAATCTCAAAACCCGCGAGATCAAGACTATTTAAGCTTAAGGGTAGGAAGTGGTAATGAGGTGGAGTTGCAACAAGCACTAAGCAAATATGGTGGCTAACATACGCAAATAAGAGCGAGAAGAGAGCAAATGGAACAGTCGTGAAGCTAGCAATGATCAAGAAGTGATCCTGAACTCCTACTTACGTCAAACATAACCCAAAACCGTGTTCACTTCCCGGACTCCGCCGAAAAGAGACCATCACGGCTACACACACGGTTGATGCGTTTTAAATCAGATCTGGTGTCAAGTTATCTACAACCGGACATTAACAAATTCCCATCTGCCGCATAACCGCGGGCACAGCTTTCAAAAGTTTAAACCCTGTAGGGGTGTCCCAACTTAGCCCATCACAAGCTCTCACGGTCAACGAAGGATATTCCTTCTCCCAGGAAGACCTGATCAGAATCGGAATCCCAGTTTACAAGACATTTCGACAATGGTAAAACAAGACCAACAAAGCCGCCCGATGTGCCGACAAATCCCGATAGGAGCTGCACATATCTCGTTCTCAGGGCACACCGGATGAGACATCCTACGAATAAAACCAGACCTCAAGTTTCCCCGAGGTGGCCCCACAGTCTACTCAGTTTGGACCAACACTCGAAGGAGCACTGGCCCGGGGGGGTTAAAATAAAGATGACCCTTGAGTCTGCAGAACCCAAGGGAAAAAGGCTTAGGTAGGCAAATGGTAAAACCAAGGTTGGGCCTTGCTGGAGGAGTTTTATTCAAAGCGTACTGTCAAGGGGGTCCCATAAATCACCCAACCACGTAAGGAACGCAAAATCCGGGAACATAACACCGGTATGACGGAAACTAGGGCGGCAAGAGTGGAACAAAACACCAGGCATAAGGCCGAGTCTTCCACGCTTTACCAAGTATATAGATGCATTAATTAAATAAGAGATATTGTGATATCCCAAAATAATCCTGTCCATCATGGAGCAATCTTCAACTTCACCTGCAACTAACAATGCTATAAGAGGGGCTGAGCAAAGCGGTAACATAGCCAAACAACGGTTTGCTAGGAAGGGTGAAAAGGTTAGAGGCTGACATGGCAACTTGGGAGGCATGGTAAACAAGTGATAGGTAGCACAACATAGCGATAGAACGGAGCAACTAGCAAGCAAAGATAGAAGTGATATCGAGGGTTATGGTCATCTTGCCTGAAATCCTGGAAGGAAGAAGAACGAGTCCATGAAGAAGACAAACAGACGTAGTCGAACGAATCCTCACAACTCCGAAACAAAACCGAAGCTAACGAGAGAAGCAAACCGGAAAGAAGCAAACAATATGGTAAACACACAAGCATAAACATGACATGATGCACAAACAAGTATGATGCATGTCCAGTTTTAAAAGGCATGGCATGGCAAAGTGCACAAACAATACTACAAGTTAAGTGGAGCTCAATATGCAACGAGTTGCATATTGAGGAACACCACATCAATTATTTAGTTCTCTCTCGGTTATGTACCCAACAATATTAAATGTTGTTAAACATGGCAAGAGGTGAAGCATAATTAAACTAACAATTTAAGCAAGTTTAAATGAGGCCGGAACAAGAAACAACAATTCCGGAAAGTCCCCATGTCATTTAGTAGTTTAATGCAAACACAATATTAAACATTTTAATTGTTGTTATCATGATGCGGATGACATATGCAAGTTTATGCAATTTTATGAAAACGTTAACATGAGCATGATACGAGGCATTTGTCGCCATGGCGGAAGGAAAAAGGTGCCACGGCGGTGAAACGGAAATGGTGCCACGGCAACATTCCGGTCCCGATAACTCATGGAGGTACCGGTGCAAAAGGAAGTGTGACGTGAGCGAGTCATGTAAGATGGTGGGGTGATCCCGGATTACCGGGTTCCCACGGGTCGACGGCATGGCAAACGAGGAGGAACTTGCAAGGACAAACGGGCACGGTGCAAACACGAGCATCTCATACAACACACATACATACACGGGCGATCGTCTCGTCGTTATACCTTTGAAGCGTGCATTTCGGAGCGGTTCGGGTTCGGTACGATGTAGAGGAAGTAGTCGTTCTTGCAACGGTCGTAGTGGAAGTAGTTGTACTCGTGTCGTAGTGGAAGTAGAGGTACATGACGTCTTGTCGAAATCACGACAACGGTAGTTGTACACATTTTCGTAGATGTTCAGGTCGACGGTAGTGGTACACGTGGTAGATGAACTTGGCGATCCGAAGGGGTACTTGGCAGGTCGTCGAGGTACTTGTAGGTACTTGTT
The DNA here is from genome assembly GCF_018294505.1 of Triticum aestivum. Classification (NCBI taxonomy): domain Eukaryota; kingdom Viridiplantae; phylum Streptophyta; class Magnoliopsida; order Poales; family Poaceae; genus Triticum; species Triticum aestivum. The sequence goes on from NW_025225245.1 coordinate 3,114, forward strand.
CTTGGAGATCCCGTAGACGCGGTAGAGGTACTTGACGCGTCATCGTGTAGTCGAACTTGGCGGTCTTGAGGAACGGTAGTGGTACTGGGCGAGATACACGGCTACGGTAGTCTTCAGACTTGGTTTTCCCGTGCATGACCCCACGGGTCCTGGGGTAACTCGGAGATGGCCTTGGCAAAGAGGTGGCAGCATTAGTCGAAGGAAGCGACAACGGCAGCTTGGCCCGAAGACGACGGGCGATGGGGGCGTCGGCCCCTGGTTAGAAGCAAAAGCGAGGCGCTGGCCTCGAGCGACGCTCACCAGCAGGAATAGTGATGGGGTCGCAGCACCATGGGGATGGAGGTGCTCGGTCAACGCTGGAGGCCAGCGAGGCAGAGGAGGTCGGACGGGCTGAAGGCGCTCGGGATCGAGCTCCTCTCGATCCAGAGCATGGTTGCGGGCGCGGGACAGAGGTTGGGCGCGCGGAGGCACGACAGAGGGTTGCGGGACGACGCGAGGTCGTAGGGGACGGAGGACGGAGGAGCTTGGCGGCGATGACGTCGTCGAGGAGGAGCGAGGCCGGAGCGATGACGAGCCGAAGGGCGGCGAGGAAGAGGGAGCTCCTCTCCCTGGCACGAGGAGGGAGACGTGAGGTTAGGGGCGCCGGAGTTGGCCTCCAGTGGCGGCGCGGGAGGCCCGGCACGGCGTCGGCGAGAGGGTGTAGCAGCTGCTGTTGCTGCCGGCGGCGAGGTCGAGGCGGTTTGGTGGCGACGAGGAGGAAGGAAGAGACGGCGCGACGGAGGAGGAATCGCGGTGGAGGCGGCAAGCCGGCGAGGGGACCGGACGCAGTGAGCTCCACTCCCTGGCTCAATGCATGCGCGCGATGGGGATCGAGACGAAGGGGAGGTGCGGCGCAAGGGAGGGGAGCAGGGGATCGAGCAGGAGGCTCTCCCCTGGCGCTAGGGTTAGCGAGGGAGAGAGGCTGGGCTGGCCTTCGGGGCTAGGGTTAGAGCTGGGCCTTGAGAGGCAAATGGCCCGGCGCGGGCGACTGGGCTGCTGGGCTTCTTCCTTGCTCTTCTTTAACTCGTTAGCAGAAAAGAAATTAGAGGGAAGAAAAAGAAAGAGAGGGTTAGGGAAAGAATTTGAGAATGAAGACAATTTTCCTGGACTCATAAAAATGAGCTTGATCCAAGAAAACTATAAATGAGCATGTGCGCGAAGATTGGATTCGAACTCGTTTGAAATAAATTCAAATGAGTTTGAATAAGAAGTGCACGTTTGAAAGGTCCAAAAGTGTTGATATTTTTGGTGGGCCTCCGGTAAACAGAGAAACAATTATTGACAAGGTTTTGAGGTCAACTCGGAGCAGAAAAAGGCATGGGATATTTTGCAAGTGTGTTATGATCAATTTTAAAAATGAAATATTTATTATAGCTCCCTAATAATAGTAGGAGACTTTGAATATGTTTTAAAGAGAAATCACCATGTGAATATCCCTCGATTTAAATAGATCAACAATCTATGCAATTTATTTAAAAGAGTTATAAAATTAATGATATGGTGGCATGATGACATGATGCAATGCAAAAATAAAAGAGCAAGCACAAAAGAAACACACGGCGAAACTTGGAATAGATGGAAGTCTTCTGGAGCGTCGGTCTCGGGGTGTTACATAATCCACCCCATAAGTCTGGCTATATCCTTTCGCCACTAACCTGGCCTTGTATCTCTCTACCTTCCCCTCAGGTGTCTGCTTCACAGTGAACACGCACTTGCAGCCCACAATTTTCTTTCCCGCTGGAATTGTGGTAAGAACCCAAGTGTTGTTTTTATCAAGTGCTCGCATTTCTTCCAACATTGCAACTCTCCACCTTGGATCTTTCTTCACCTCTTGCCAATCACGAGCTATAGGAACTGTGGAGTCTAAGCAGCTATAAATGATCTATACTTAGAACCCACCAATGAGTATGACACATGGTTAGAGACAATATATTGGGACAATTTTGAGGGTAACTTAGTAACAACATTGCGAGTTTTCTTTCCAAGGGCAATTGGAACATCTAGATCGTCATATGAAGAGGATGTACCATCATGTGAAGCTGAAGGGTGTGAAGCTGAGTCATGTGGGTCGACCTGTCCTTGGGCTTCATGATCATGTCCCGAAGGGATGATTTCTTCCTCTCGAGCATGCTTCTCCTCGGTCTGATGCCTTCATGTGTACACTTGAGGATGTTGTTCTTCATCTGGTTTTGGCCAATCTCTCTGCAGTGTATCTTGTGGCCACTCATGTCCCTGTATTTGCTCGATTTCTGATGTGTTTGTGTCTTTAGCCGGTATCACTCCAATTATCACCTCCTGATATGCTCCATTATTGTCTTTCTCCTCCCTCTCTCCCCCTATCGCACATTCTGCATCAGAGATGTCATTAGAGAACAAATAAGGGAATACATTAGTTAAATCCGTTGGTTCCCCATAAAATGGTTCATGCTCTCTAAACACCACATCCATACTCACAAACATCCTCCTTTCAGATGGACACCAGCATTTATAACCCTTTTGCTTACCAGAATAGTCAACAAATATGCACTTTAATGCCTTAGGATCAAGCTTACTAATTGAAGGTCTATAGTCCTTTACAAAACATGTACACCCAAATACCTTTAGGGGAACCATATATGTAGTTTTCCCTATGAGACACTCAATTGGTGTCTTGTAGTCAAGTACCCTGGATGGCATCCTATTCATCAAATATGCTGCAGTCATCACTTCTTCACTCCACAAAAAATTAGGAACATTCATAGCAAATAGTATACACCTTGCAATTTCTAGAAGGTGCCTATTTTTCCTCTCTACTAGGCCATTCTGTTTAGAAGTCCCAGGACAAGTGGTTTGATGTATAATTCCATAATTCGATAGATAACCATCAAATTCAATATTCACATACTCGGTACCATTATCGGTATGAAGTGTCTTCACACATGCATTATACCGATTTCTAATTAAATTATGGAAGCCTTTAAAGCATTCAAACACATCACTTTTGTTTCGCAAAACATAGATCCAAGTCATTCTAGTGCAACAATCAATAAATGTGACGAAGTAGCGATACCCATTTAAAGATAGCACTCCACTAAGACCCCACACATCAGAATGAATAGTTTGTAGGGGTACATTACTTCTATTATCGGACGACAAGTAAGAACTTCTAGTTTGCTTTCCAAACTGACATGCATCACATACCAATTTCTCCTTGCTGACCTTAGAGTACAAACTAGGATATAACTGACCCGATGTGGCAAAAGATAGATGTCCCAACCGGCGGTGTTGAAGTAGAAGTTCTTATAGTGCAGAGGTAGGTACAGTAGCAGCCACCATAGGGGGGATATTACTGTCTAAGTAATATAGTCCATCACGCATGCTCCCCATCCCAATCTTTCTTCCAGTCCCAAGTTCCTGGAACATACACCACATGGGAAAGAATATAGCAACACAATTCAGTTCCTTAGTGATGCAACTTATTGACAAAAGATTAATTGGAAATGCAGGAACATGCAATACATCAGAAAGAGACATATTTGGGCTGCACTTGACCATTCCGGACCCGACAACCACTTGAGTAGAACCATCAGCTAATTTTATAGTTCCCTTCTGCTGATTAGAAACATAATTATAGAGCTCCCTACTAGAGCCAGTCATATTTCTAGAGGCACCAGAGTCAATTAACCATTGTGCAATTGTTCCAAAATTATCACCACAACCTACGGTATAAGAGAGGTTACCAGAGAAGTTTGCTCATGAAGATGGTGCATGTGCCTCTAAAGATCGTCCATCTCCAAGACTCAAATTCTTGAATTGATGCCACTTCTCTAACTCATCTGTAGTCATCTCAACGACAGTGCACGTGTTCGCCCTTCCTGATGGATACACACCTTTTCCACGACCACCACCGTGGGCATTAGAAAAACGACCACGACCTCTACCACACTAGTCCTGGCCTCTACCACGGCCTCCCCCAGTCAACTGTGGACATGCTGCCTTTAGGTGTCTCGGTTGGACACACTCAAAGCACTTTCTTTCATGAGGGATTATTTCAACTCTCTGCTCTGTAGTGAGAAATGCTGAGTGTTTTTGTGACATGCCCTGTCCAACTGAACCTGCTGCCTCTAGTTTCAACCGCGTTTCTTCACTTACAATTGCAGAAATTGCATGCTCAAGACTTGGCAGCTTCCCACTTCCATAAAGCGCTACTCTCCGATTCTCAAACCTGGGATGAAGGCCATTTAAGAAGTGCCTCACACGTCTCCTCTCAGTTCACTTATTATATTTCTCAGCGCACTTACCACATTCCATCTCAACAGGATCATAGTAGTCAAGGTCACTCCACAATCTTTTTAGTTCCGATACATACTCCACAATAGTCCTTTCTCCTTGGCTCAGCTCCTGCAGTTCCTTCTGAATCATACATGCTAACATCTCATTTCCCACTCCTAAATATGTTCCCTTTAGGAGCCTCCAAATTTCCGAGGCATCCTTAATCCTCTCCACTTGTCTTGCAATTTGAGATGAGACTGAGCTCAACAGCCACGCCCTAACCAGTGCATTGGTCATCCTCCATTTTTGGCCTTCTTTTGAACCTTCTTCCTCAGGTTTCTCTACTGTCCCAAGAATGCACCCTTCCAATTTCCTCGAAACTGAGATGGTTTCAGCATGCTCAGCCCAACTGACATAGCTCTCTGGATCCTCTAACTTTACACGTGGCATCTGCAGAGGGTGTATTTCTTCCTTCATCTCAACATATGATTTTGAGCTGGTGGCTTGTTTGCTGATTGCTTCCAATAGAGCACTATACTTTTCGTCCATTGCCTGCAATACAGCAGCAAGCTTGCCAGCAGTAACTACCGATGGAGCACTACCATTGCCAGCCATACCTGCAACAAGTCCTCCAAGCCCTCACCTTGAACTTTGATTTGAATCTGTCCCCAATCTGTCTCCACCCAGGGCCACCACCTACACCACTCCAGGTCGCTGCTGGGCACCCTGCTCCACCACAGCCACCGCCAGCCCTGATTTGGCTCTCCACCGCAGCAAAACCGGCCCCAACACCTCCACCACAGCCTTCCAGCAGCCCCCGCCTATCAATCCGCGCAACTCCTGCATAGATCCTCGTCATGCTCCGATACCATGTTGTTGATTTGGGAGATTGGGGGCAAAGCAAGGTTAGGAACGATAAAGAGAAGAGGTTTTTTCTGGACAAATCTGTTTCTTTCATCTCTTCAGTCTAGGTATATACATGCCTATCTTACATTCCAACCCTTCTACAACTTAACTATTACATCTTAGTACTGCCAACAATTACAAAATAAAGTCTAAAAGAAACAAGCAAATCTTCGAGATCTTCAAACTCTTTTTTTTTC
>NW_025225246.1:0-7143 GCF_018294505.1 Triticum aestivum
GGACGCATTCACGAGCTTTCAAGCTATACCCCATTACGGGTACATGAAGCTTAAAATGCCCGGACCCAATGGAATCATCACTCTAGCCACTGATCTGGACGTCGCACTCCACGCCGAAAATAAAATTGCCGCACTAGCCCTGGAAGCATTATCTGAAGCCCTAGCGGCCGAAGAACTAACAACGCTGCACGCCACAGTGGACAGGGACGACGTGATACTCGACAAATGACCCAAGTCCACCTCATTCAAGCCCGCAGACGAGATAGTCAAATTCCAGGTCCATCCAACAGACCCCACAAAGACAGCTTCAATCGGGACATAGTTAAGCCCCACAATGGACGCCGCACTGCGAGAATTCCTACGCGAGAATTGGGACATTTTTGCCTGGCATCCTTCAGACATGTCGGGCATTCCACGCAGGCTGGCCGAACACAGCCTCAATATACTGAAAGGATACAAGCCAGTCAAACAGACTCTTAGGCGCTTCTCAGAGCCTAAACTGCAAGCCATGGGAGAAGAGCTAGCCAAGCTACTTGAGGCTAGATTCATCAGAGATATAAAACATCTGGACTGGCTTGCAAATCTGGTAATGGTACCAAAGAAGGATAAATCCTGGCGCCTATGTGTCGATTTCAAAGACCTCAACAAGGCCTGCCCCAAGGATCCCTTCCCCCTCCCTCGCATTGACCAAATCATCGACGCCACCGCAGGACACGACTCACTATGTTTCCTCGACACATACTCCGGATACCATCAAATAAAGATGGTAGAGTCCAACCAAGCCATAACGGCCTTCATAACGCCATATGTCCGCTTCTGTTTCAACACTATGCCTTTTGGGCTAAAAAATGCTGGCGCAACCTATCAACGTATGATTCAGACATGCCTGGAGAAGCAAATCGGCAAAATAGTGGAGGCATACGTGGACGACGTGGTCATAAAAACAAGACACGTCGAAACTTTAATAGATGACTTGAGACTCACGTTCGACAACCTCCGAACATATGACATCAAGCTCAACCCAGAAAAATGTGTTTTCGGCGTACCCTCCGCGAAGTTGCTCGGCTTCATCATTTCCAATAGAGGAATCGAAGCAAATCCGGCAAAAATCCGAGCTCTGTCGCAGTTGGCTATCCCAACAGACCTCAAGCATATCCAGAAACTTGCTGGATGCGTGGCTGCCTTAAGCCGCTTTATCTCCTGATTAGGAGAAAAGGCACTACCTCTTTACCACCTTCTTCGATGCACCGAACACTCCGTGTGGACAGATGCAGCCGCGGCCGGACTGGATGAAATAAAGACCCTATTGGCCAGCAATCCAGTCCTGACCGCGCCAAATATTGGCGAACCTATGCTATTGTACATAATTGTAACACATCAAGTTGTAAGCGCAGTACTCGTCGTCGAACAAGAAGCAGATGGATACAAGTTCCCGCTCCAAAAGCCGGTATATTACGTGTCCACTGTCCTCACCCGGTACCCACACTATAAAAAGATAGCATACGCGGTCTTCATGGCATCCTGGAAGCTACGACACTAATTTCAAGAGTGTTCAATTACAGTGGCCTCCGAAGTACCACTCAACGACATAATAAACAACCGCGACGCCACGGGACGAATTGCTAAATGGGCTATCGAGCTCCTTCCGTTCGACATAACATACAAACCACGACAAGCCATTAAGTCGCAAGTACTGGCTGACTTCGTCACCGAATGGACAGAAGTCGAACTCCCTAAAGAGTACGGCGCGTACTCCAATTGGATCATGCACTTCGACGGCTCTAAAATGCTGGCCGGATTGGGAGTGGGTGTAGTTCTGACATCCCCCACCGGAGACACGGTCCAATACGTACTCCAGATATTATACACAGACTCCAACAACGCAGCCGAGTACGAGGCCCTGTTGCATGGTCTTCGGATGGCAGTCTCTATGGGCATTCAACGCCTAGAAGTGCGTGGGGACTCAAACCTCACAATATCACAAATAAACAGAGATTTTGACGCCAAGGATCCGAAAATGGCGGCCTACCGTAACACTGTCCTCAAAATGCAGCTCGGTTCAAGGGGCTCGAATTCCACCATGTGGCCCGAGAAAACAATCAAGTGGCGGATATCCTCGCCCGCATCGGTGCTAAACGCAACCCCATCCCACCTAATATTCTTGGAAAGGCTGTTCAAGCCATCCGTGGTATGGGAAGGGGAGTCCAGCAACACCAGTCCGGCTCCGAATACAACCCCAGATGCCAAACCATCTGACATAATCGGGGGCTCTGCCACTGAAATAACACCTTCGGCCCACAAAATAATGGCTATAATAGCCTCGTGGACCGAGCCTTTCTTGGCCTACCTAAATAGCCAGGAGCTCCCTGAGGACCAAAATGAAGCACGTTGTATTGTGCAGCGTTCCAAGGCCTACAAAGTCCATGAGGGAGAACTCTATAAGAAAAACGCCACCGGAGTGCTCCAGAGATGCATCTCCGAAGAGGAAGGGCGGCAGCTCTTGGCCGAAATCCATGCCGAACTCGGCGGGCACCATGCTGCGGCCGAAATCCATGCCGAACTCGGCAGGCACCATGCTACAGGTTTTTATTGGCCGACAGCCCGGGCAGATGCACAAGACCTTGTCCAACATTGCGTCGGTTGCCAGCTCTTTGCCAATCAGAGCCATATGCCCCCTACCGCTCTCCAAACAATCCCCATAACTTGGACCTTCGCGGTCTGGGGGCTGGATATGGTTGGACCTCTTAAAGGGGGAAGCCATAAGAAAAAATACTTACTGGTCATGGTGGACAGGTTCACCAAATGGATAGAAGCCAAACCAGTTAAAACGGCCGAATCCGGACCAGTGATAGACTTCATATCAGGGGTCGTACACCGTTACAGCGTCCCCCATAGCATCATCACTGACAATGGCTCAAACTTCACAGTCGATGAAGTGAAGACTTGGTGCGGCAACATGGGCATTAAGCTCGATTACGCCTCCGTCTACCATCCCCAAACAAACGGCCAGGTCTAACATGCAAATGGTCTCATCATGAGCGGCATCAAACCTAGACTAGTGCGATCCTTGACAGAATCGGACACGCACTGGGTCGAGGAGCTCGACTCCGTACTCTAGGGGCTGCAGACCACGCCGAATCGCACCAACGGATACACACCATTTTTTATGGTGTACGGTGCAGAAGCAGTACTACCCTGCGACATAATCCATGACTCACCTCGCATGCGCATGTACGAAGAGAAGGAAGCCGAGTTAGATCGGCAGGACAACTTAGATGCCCTAGAGGAGGAGTGCGACATCGCAAAAGCCCGTTCTGTATTCTATCAGCAGCAGGCTCGAAGGTATCAAAGCAGAGAAGTGCGGGGCAAAACTTATAATGATGGCGAGCTCGTTCTGCGCCTACCGGAGAAGAAGAAGGACAAGATCAAACCTAAGTGGGAGGGTCCCTTCATTATTGATAAAGTTCTCACCGGAAGAATGTACCACCTACGTAGTGCATCCGATAACAGACTCGAGCCGAACCCATGGAACGCGGCCAGACTCCGAAGATTCTACGCCTAGTGTTGAACCCAGTGTTCGTCTCCTTACCCCCGCTCTTCTAATTATGTTCCTCCCTTTTTCCCTTTGTTGCCCTTTTTCCTTTCTTCACACAAAGTATTCAATATAGTGCGGATTCTTGGATCACTCCGGCCGCACTATGTGTGTTCACCATACCTGGGGGCTTCCTATACGGAAGCTAAATATAATTACTTTTATGGCTTCCTACCTATCACATATGCGTTCTTTTTCCATATGTGCCTTTTCTTCACCATTATATGCATCGATATGACTTAAGATGTGGCCATGCTGGGTTGCTTGGCTCTTGTGTTTATGCCCTACGTTCCCGTTAATTCGGCTAAGGCATAAGGGGAGCACCTCTGCGATTGCTACTGCCGGTTCAGCCGGATGTGTACCTCAGACTGGGTGAAGCCGAAAGCTAGCGTTCTTAAGAGAATATTCGGTAGGTGAACAAAAGATGTTTCTTTTGTTTATTACAACATGAATCCCCAGATGTTTTGTATCCTGCATTTTTGTTCGCAGTTCGGACATGTACATCGATGCATGCATACCCAAGGAAAGGAACCCCTAACGGAACTATTCTCCCTGGAAGATGTTTCTTACTACCCATGTAATATAACATAACTAGTCGGGTACTTGTCTGTTCAAGCACTTATGACCCCTACGCCTGGTTTCCACGCATACCCCGGTTTTGCATAACTGAGCGGGTATTCGGATACACCCCGGACTGTCGGATCCGGGGGCTGAAGCGAAAAGGTCCGCCATGACAAAAGATTTTTAATCCGGCTAGGGACTACATATGTCCATTGAATTACATAGTCACTTGGACTGGCTATATTCTTCCTCTATACCATCCAACAGGCTATCTAGCTTGCAATCCTGTTGGGAATACTTTGCGGCTAACGCTACCTGGTCATACACCAGACTCACGGGAATCTCTTGCCCATCTGGCCCTGCCGGTCCGACTTCGGCCATATGGTTCGGGTCAAGCTTGGTGTAGCGTGTCTTCACCATGGCCCAGGCTTCCCTTGCACCTTGTCGGCAGGCTGATACCTTCCACAACCGGAAGTGCCGTCGTACTCCTTGGAGCATATCCACGAGCTCTCCCATGCCTTTTGGCAAGGAAGTGGATGGCCACAAGGCCTGGGCAATACCCTGCATCACCTGCCGAACTCATTCATGCAGCTGTGAGAGATCTTGCAGTAAATCGCCTGCGGACCCGGGCATCTCCTCTTCAGGACGGCCTGTCAGCATACCTATAGATATAATCTCTTTTAAAATGCCTCCTTGCCAAACTGTACTGTAGTTTGTTTAGGCACTTACCATAAATGTCGTGACAAAGCCTCCTGTTCTCCTTCACGGAGTCCACCAGCTGAGCTCAAACATCTGCTAATTCGACGCCCAGTCGGACATTGGTATCTTGGAGATTGTTTTTCTCCTGCCTAACCTGCGTAAGCACACGCTCTCCAGCCTTTAGCTGTCTTTTGAGATGTGACTCGGTATCTCTTACGATATCCGGATTCTTCCCGGGATTGTCTGCAGAATTTTCTGTTAACCTTATAAAGCAAGCCAATTACTAACAGGTATATTCCCTTAAAATTTCTCTATTGAGACAAATGTTACCGGATGCGGCCTTCTGGGATTCCTCTAGTTTGGCAACTGCGGCCCTCAGCTGGGTCTTGCACTCCTCCAGCTCTTAAGACAAATGGGTATTCTTCTCTACAAGAAACTGTGCATAAAATGATCCTTAAATCAGTTGTTCCAACCGTTTCAAGTCTCAAGGGCTACTGCTATACATGCTTATCAAATTTTCTTACTCGTATATCTTTCGCATACTGGTCCATCGCTCGGGCGAGCCCGCCTTGGGCAGCTCGGATGTATGCGTCTCCCGAATTGAAAGCATTGAGTGCCTCTTCTAAAAAGATGCCATTGTGAAGTACGGCCCGTCAGCGTCGGTGATTCATGGCACTCTCTACTTCGGAATTTGTGGCGGAGAGCATATCCGCATCCTCTATCGAAGGACAATTCGGCATCGGCCCCGCATTGGCCTCCTCTCTCGAAGCCGGTTCTGGAATCCGGCTGGTAGAGGCGTGACCGGCAGGATCTCCGGATATAGTCCGGCGACTCCTCTTTCTGCCGGGATATGAAGGACGCTGTTACATTTCAAACACGATAATCACAGAGCAGGTTTTAACTATACCTCTGTAACGGCGTTCCAGCCCTAACCGCCTTCCTCTTAAGCCTGCCTGGCCCGGACGCCCTTTGCTGACGAGCCCCCAGGGGCTCGGTGCTGCGTTCCGATGGTCACCTCTATAAAAATACGATATTTTGTGCATAAGGCATGGTATAAGAAAGGAGTCCTCTTCAGAGTGTAAGGCTTCGGCTTTGCTTACACATGACGCAGGTAGCAGTCCGGATAGTCGGCGATAATAGCCACCGAGGCGCCATCGCAGCTGGCCTGATAAAATCTCTCATCGACAAGCTCCACAGATATATCCGGATCTTCTTCAAGGCCGGGATCGAGGGCCCTTTCAGGATCCTCTGGCTGCGGGGAGGGGCTGTTGAATCCTTCCACGGCCCTCCTCAGTTCCTGCTCAGAAATATCAAGGTAAATGATTGTGATGAAGGGCGCCAAAATGGATAGAGTGAGGTAAAGAGTGATAACTTACCGAGCTTGGGGTTGTACATGGAAAATCCATCCCGCAGTTTAATACGAAGGAATTCTTCTTCTTCTCCTTTATACAAATCGGACAGTATTCTTGCCAGAGCAGTGGCGGCATCTAGACCTTTACGACCACAGCGAGTGGCATCGTCTTCCCTGTTGAAGTGCCACATGGGCTTCCCCCGATATTGAAGTGGCTGCACCCCTTGCATTGTGCATATTGATATAACCTCGACTATTGTCAGTCCTGATTTGGCCAGTGTCTTTATCCTGCTCATCAGGAAGTGGACTTCTCTGGTATCTTCCACCTGGGTGCTCCGAGGGCTCCAACTTTGGCGTTTCTTCAGCGGAGCGTTATTAAACTCAGGGAGGCCCGTCCGGATTGGATCTGGAAGGGGAACGTCATCAACATAAAACCACTCCGAGGGCCAGTTTTTAGATGCCTTCTTGGGAGTACCAGACAGGTATCCGGTCTCGGCGACGCACCATATTTTGGCTCCGTCCACTTGACATATGGATTCCCCCTGATTGCGAGGGACGAGGTAGAATAACTTCTTCCATAACTCGAAGTGAGCCTCGCAGCCCAGAAATAATTCACAAAGGGCAACATATCCTGCGATGTGTAGCACGGAGGTAGGGGTGAAGTTGTGCAACTAGAGGCCATAGAACTCCAGGAGCCCGCGAAGGAATGGGTGGATTGGGAACCTGACGCCTCTTAGCAAATATGGGATGAGGCATACTCACTCCCCCTGAGATGGGTTAGGAGATCTCTCCGCTTGCTCCCCACCATTATAGGTGGCTAGTCCGGCCCGGACGGGGACCATGAACGCCGGTGGAAGGAATCCTTGGGTCTGCAACTCTACTAAAAGGCTATGGGGAATAGAACACTCCTCCCAATCACCTAGCTTAGAGCTAAAGGAGC
>NW_025225247.1:0-7008 GCF_018294505.1 Triticum aestivum
GATCTCTAGGCTAGAATACGGGGCGTTCCTATTTCTTTGAGCCGGGGGCCACAGGCTTGGTATCAGAGCAGGTCTGGCTGTAGGACGCCCTAGTCAGCGCGAGTGGTAGAAATCGGTAGTATAGAGTCTGGCTTGTTTATTGCATTTGGTTGCCGCATTTGTTTGTTGCATAGCGTGCATATAGCCTTAGTATTTGTATAACAGTTTATCTGGTGAGTGTAGTTGGCATCGGTTCGGATCCACTACAACTCAGCCTCTGCATTTCTCCAGTTCCTTTTTCTTTCGATCTTTGGTGACATTTCTGTCCCAGCAGAGTGATGCCAAGTGATCCCGACACTATTTGCGAAAATGGTGCTCAGGAATCGCGCCGATGTCTTTCTTTCAGCCCCAACTATCTTTTCGGTGATAGACATGCTTCTATCCTGGGTCATTCTTTTATTTTTGTTGTGTTGGCAACCCTTAATGATCTTAGTAATCAAGAAAGGGCAATGTCAGCAGCCTCAGTTTTCCCCGCAATCCTATTTCTTGGACGAGTACGGATCTTTTTCCGTCCGCTTGATAATAATGTGGTTGTGACCTTCGTGTCCCACTACATGATTACCGAGTGCGTCCTCGCCTCCGAGCTAGTCCAGGCTGCTATCTAGCTAAGCTAGCACTTGGTGTAGCGCTGGTTACACCAATTCTCCCACGCATTTATGCGTCCTCGTGCACATTGTCACATCATGCTAGATCGTAGAACCGGAGATCCCGCGAGATTTGTGTGCTTAAGTAGGCATGCATATTATGTGACTAGCAGTAATATGTGACATTGATTGTGTGTGAATTGATTGTTGTTGTGTGTTTTTGTTTAGTTGAGTTTACTTTTGCTTCTTTCTTTTTGGGCCCCAGTGTTACATTATTTTTCCCCTATGAAGAGTTGCTCATCCACCGACACTAGACATGAAGAAGCAATAAGGATTTGAAATCTTTGGAAGAAGCTCAACTAGACATTATGGTCTACCCAGTCAACTGCATTATGGCATTAATATCTGCTCAGAATACCAATGGTGTATTGGATTGATTATCAGCATCGAGTCTACATCAGTACCAAATCCTCACAACAGTTATGATCTAGTCAGCAGGAAAAACAAGTCAGGTACAAGACCAACGATATATTTTCAGACATAGGTATGCATCATATACAAAGTTTTGGCTCAGCAATGCATGATGCTTGAAATATGTTATCATTTGAAATAAAGTCAGATTGTGATATGCTCAAGGAAGACAGTCAAACAAAAATTTTCTCATGCAAATAATCAGCCATAGAATATTATGGGTGTGTGTATGGGTTTCAGTTTGCATATCAGTATGAAGTTTTGGATATAAGAAATCCAGTATTCTTCCACACGCTATTGGAAGAAATTTATGATGGAAGACTCCTCAATTTTCCTCAGCATGATATGTGAACAATTTCTGGCCCACGATACCCAGTCTTTCTCAGCAAGATACCTCGGTAAAAGCTTCGGACAGACGGAAATGAAATTTTCTCAACAAGCAAACCCGAGGAGAAGCTTATCAAGTACGGAACTCAGGCTTCTCCAGCACGGTAATCAGAGCAAGCTTCGTGTGTAAGCTATAGAGCCTTCTTCTGCACGATACCCAGACAAAATATTTGAGCAGAAGTTAACAAGTCTTCCTCAGCAAGCTACTCGGATGGCTTCTCTCGTAAGCCACCTAGTCCGCGTCAGTACCACAATATTGCACCACCTCCAAGATTATATGAAGAGTTGCCAATGTATGCCTGTACCGCTCAAGAACCAGACTTGCAATAATTTTGTCAGAGGTACAATTCGGCCAAAACATATGCCTACCGCAAGGATCGAGTGATCGTTGGCATATCCTTCTTATATATGGTGAGCATGCATCCCCAGTCATATCAGTCACTCATACGAGATGCGATAGTGATCCAGCAGATATACCTAAGAAAAGTAAGGATTCAACAACCTCCCCAGTCAGGGAAAGGAAAATAAGCAGAGGTACATCTCATGAATTACAAGGATCGACAATATCTGGAGATGACATCACAGAATCCACAGTCTTACAATGGTCATCAAGGTCATTATTCCCGCAACCGACAAGGTGACATCATGAAATATTGTCACCTTCTGGTATGATTGGCGTCAGCAATGAGCTTCGTACAGCTACAAACCCTAGGTATATGCCATATAAGTGCGGACCCAGATCGGAAAAACAGGCACAAGGAATAATGTCAAAAATATTGCACTAATCACTCCCATGGTCATATGAAGAATCAAGGACATGTGTGGCCAAGTTATTTCAGTAAGGTATCCTAACAAAACAAATCATGACTGTAAAAAGGATGAGACTGACAGCAAAGGTATGATGATTTTTGCATGACCATCAGGGTCCGGATACCCAACTCAGTTGGAGGCCATAATTCCATATGGATCCACAATGACATACTCTCAGCGGCCTACTCTAGTTACAAGGATTTTTCATATCCCGCTGACCCGGTTGACATGGTTAGTGTGGAATATCCAATTCTAATCTGTCAGAGCCAAGAATTCTTTGCAAGCTCAGCAGTCTGACTTCAGTGGCAACATGAAAGCATATCACAGCCTATTACCACAGATGGGTATATCAACCACATGAGAAAAATCAAAAGCCGAACAATCAGCTCAGACCTGGTATACTCACCGACGGAATAAAGTACATGGTCAGTCTGTCAGGAAAAGCATTTGTCCATCAGGCCCCTGTCGGGCCAGTCTCAAGATGTAAATATTTGAGGTACGACACAGCTATAAATCCATATTCCATTATATTGCTCACGACAGAAGGTAGTCAAATCTTTGGTACATATCTCATGCTCGAGCCAAAGAAATAAATCAAGATAAATCAGTGCCACCTATGAGCAGTCAGATCCCATTACGAGGATGGCCATGATTCTCAGCATTTATGAAACCAGAAGGCCTGCATTTATTTGAAGCAACCCCATGGCAGAAGTAAAAAGGTTTTCATGATCAAAGGAAAAATTTATGCTTAGGTCCATTGGATATCACCGCACATATGAGAAAATTCACGTTAGTAAAAGGATTTGGTATGTGAGCAAAAACCCGTCAGAATTTGGGGAAAGGTGAAACAAGACCACCCCAGAGCAAGGTAAGTTGATCGTCTAAAATTCTTGGGGGAACAATAAATAAAGGAAAAAAGGATACCCGAGTTGGAAACGGTGTCCTCAAGTCATACTTGTTCCCAGAGTAACTAAATCGCGAGGACGAGATTTCTTTAAGGGGGTAAGGATTGTAACAGCCTGGATTTTGGCCCTTTCCTTTTTCTTTTGATTTATTTGGTTTCTGCTGTGTTTTTCTTTTTGGAGTGGTTCTGTGGCCCTGCCACCTGGGAAATCATCCTCATTCCCCCTCCCAAGTGGCTCATCATTCTCAAAACCTTGCAAATATCATGTCACTTCACTCCTTGACCAAACCCTAAAATTCTTTTCTAGGGAATATTCCTTTTTCTATTAAAGGAATAACACTATCTGCCCTAGGTTATGAAGCAACCTATATTTTTGTCCATCCAAAAATCCCCAAATGATTCTCATAATCCCTTTGGGTCATATATAACTCAAATATGCCCAAACATTACCTTGGCCAGTTCAAAAATATTTCCCCAATATTCCTTTTTCTATGCTGCCCTGAATGGCACTTTGTGAACGAAGTGTCATTTATATTTTTCCTAGTGGCTCCCAACCTTTTTGGGCATGCTTATATGTCCAGATAATTGCCTCATGCACAAGTTCAACTTTATTTGCCTAGCCAATCTTCCTCAGTGAAGTTTCAAAGTTTCTATCAGACAGAAGGCTTTGTGAAGGAAGTACTAGCTAGGAGTACCCAAATGAGTTGAACTTTTGCACACTCCTTAATGTGCTCATATGAACCCCCTACACCCATATGCAGCCCCATCCAATCATCTATGTGAGCACAGGAGCAAATCTTTGATTCTGGCAATATTTTCAGGTTGTGAAGCAGGTGTATTTTATATTGCTTCCAAAATCCTGATAAATTACCAGATCATTCTTATACCCATAAAACATCTCTCCACCCAATTTGGCATCATTTATATGAGCCATTTGATCACCAAAATTGTTCCAAGTTTCTGGACAGAAATGATGTTTGTGAAGCAATTGCCATTTTGGCTTGTCCATTTGGCATGAGCTTTTTACAGCATCTTTCTATGTCCAAATAATAAAGCGTTGCCCAATCTTAGCCCAAGTTGCTTCTCCAGGCGAGTGCATCATCCAAATTTAGTTTCTGACCAGATTTGGCAGTTGCAAAGCAAGTGCATTAAATCTTGGTCCATTTCTTCCCAAACTCCCCAGGACTGTAGTCCTTCCTAGCCTAAACACCCCAGACATAACACTTGACACATAGCATCTCTCTGTTGATCACACTTAGTTGATAAAGTTTACTGTAGTAAACTTTAGAGCTCACTTACCATTTTACCAGAGCAGTTTTAACCGAGCTACCACCTCAGTTGCAACCTACCCAGGAAGGACTAACCCCTAGACATCATTTTCTAGCTGTTTGCCTCTCACGCATGCCAGTACTGGTGGTGACCACCGATTTGGCATGCAGTGTGCGCGTCCAGAGCGTCTTCTTGCTCGGGCCCCTCCCCCTCTCGTCGGCTTCACGCGCGTGAGCGTGTCCAGCAGATAAACCGTGTTGTCGCCGTCCTCCTGGAGCCATCTACCCCTCAGTAAGCCCTCCGTCATCGCTCGTCACCGCGCGCCCATGGGCGCACTATGGCTGACCGAGCATTAATGGCACCATGTCCATTTTCCCTATGTGCCTTCGGCCCCTCTTGCCCTGTGCACCTCTGCGGCTTGTCCATGCCTCCCTTGTCGCCTTCCCGCGCCCTCCCGTGATCGCTGGCCATCGCTAGAGCGTTGGCCGGATCGCCGCGGCGACACCCGAGCCGGACTCCCTCGCCCGACTATAAATAGCCATCCCCGGCCTCGTCCGAGCTCAGCACCCGCCTTGCCTCGCTCCACTACTCCTCCCCGACCCCTCCCTTGAGCTCCAAGAGCTCCCGAGCCCGCCATTGTCGCCATGGCCGCCGGACCCTGTCCACTTAAATTTGCTCAGAGGCGAGCTCTCACCCTCCCCATAGCACCTCCAGTGGAATCCCTCAACCACGGCGAGGTTTTCCAGTGCCCTGCCGATCCTGTTCCTCCACCGTAGCCCCGTCTCCAACTTCGCCGGAGCAATCGTCCGCCTCAACCGAAGCTCCGCTCGAGTCGTTGCCTCCAACGAGGGAAGGTTATGCGCGTGCACTACCCTGATCAGGTAGGACGGCAGAAGCCTTGTGTGCCCGTACTTGGTATTGAGAGCGCTTGTCCTCGTTTGGGACCGTTTTGCCACGACAGTGGCCGTTGGTGTCTGGGGTTGACACGGTTCCACCCATGACATAGCCCAGTGGGGAGTTAGTCGGAGTGGATGGGAGAGTGTCATGGCAGTACATCGGTTTTGTCGGAACGTTGTTCGTCCACCTGAACGGGAGTGCGAGGCCATGGGTTCCGTGGTGTGGGTACAGTGCGCTACCACTGCAGAGTGTGTGTGTTTAATAATCTATCGATAGTCGCGTCCTTGGTCATGGGCATAAGTTCGTACTAGGTCACACCGTTCGACCAACACTCACATGAAGGAATGACTTATAGGTGATATATATGTTGATATTGTGAGCTGTAACAGTTTAGCAGGATGATGATGATGAGGTTGGGATGATCTTGAGAAGGATCATTCAGTTTGTGATGTGTTCACAAGGTGATCATGTGGATGTTCCGTTTGTGATTCGTGAGTGGTCACCGTTTTGCTTTGGTCACAAGGTGATCGAGATGGTATATGGCTTTGCCGGTTAGCCAAGTGTGAGATGGTTCATGTGGTACTTGAGATCTGAGATGATGGCTTATCAGTATTCTAGTAGTTCATATCATGATTATTAGTTGCTTCATCATGGTAGCTGTTAATTTAATTTAATTAACATGTTTAATACTTTGTTATTGTCTTTCCTTGATGTTTTTGGTTGTTGCGAGCTTGCAAGTACATTCAATGTACTGACCTCGCGTGTCATGCCAGATTGCAGGTGATGCCGTGATTGCTTGATTGCTTGTCGTGGTTTCCGTTCGTGCGAGCTAGACCGTGTCCCAACCAGAGTCCCTACGGAGTGGAGTTCACCGCCTTCGTCGTTGTTTTGCTGCTAGAAGTATTCCGCTGCTACGAGTTGTTCTGCTGTTAGCATAGAGCAAGTGTAGTATCGCAGGCATAGTGTCGCCATGCTGATGTGCTTCTTTGTAACATCAGACCCTTGTATTAGTATTCTTGTAATAAGAGTTGATTTGTTCTATGTCAAGCAGTGCCGTATTCCAAAGACTTCTCCTCGATCTCTAGGCTAGAATACGGGGCGTTCCGGTTTCTCTGAGCCGGGGGGCCATAGGCTTGGTATCAGAGAAAGTCTAGGTGTAGGACACCCTAGTCAGCGCGAGCGGTAGAAATCGGTAGTATAGAGTTTGGCTTGTTTATTGCATTTGGTTGCTGCATTTGTTTGTTGCATAGCGTGCATATAGCCTTAGTATTTGTGATAACGGTTTATCTGGTGAGTGTAGCTGACATCGGTTCGGATCCACTACAACTCAGCCTCTACATTTCTCCAGTTCTTTTTTCTTTCAGTGTTTGGTGTGATTTCTGTCCCAACAGAGTGATGCCAAGTGATCCCGACACTGTTTGCAAAAATGGTGCTCAGGAATCACGCCGATGTCTTTCTTTCAGCCCCACCTATCATTTCGGTGATAGACATGCTTCTATCCTAGATCGTTCTTTTATTTTTTTTGTGTTGGCAACCCTTAATGATCTTAGTAATCAAGAAAGGGCAATGTCAGCAGCCTCAGTTTTCCCCGCAATCCTATTTCTTGGACGAGTATAGATCTTTTTCCGTCCGCTTGATAATAATGTG
>NW_025225248.1:0-4492 GCF_018294505.1 Triticum aestivum
GGGGAAGTGGCAGAGCGCCACGCGTGTGGGCTCGCCCATTGGGGCTCTCGGGCGGCTCCGGCACGCGTGCGAGGGGGCCGCAGGAGGGAGAAGGAGGAGGGGGCCAGGCCGTGGCGTGTCGTGAACGCCGAGGCACCTCGTCGGGCGCGCTAGGGAGGCTCGAGGTGGTCAGGTGGCTCGGGCAGGGAGCAGCTACAGTGCGTGGGAACACTATAGCACGCTCTGGAGCACGCCTTTGGCATGTCGTGGCATAAAGAAAGGGGGAGTGGGCACGACCACTTGGGTCCAGTAGTGCTAGGGGGTAGTAATGAAATGGGAGAGAGCCTTGGATGCTCTCGAGAGGCTCCGGTGAGAGAACAGAGGTGAGAGAGAGAGGTGCCATGGTTCTCCAGAGAAGAAAAGTGGATCCCTACCCCCCTTCATCATTGACTCTCGGGTAGGGAAGCACTCCAGAGGTATAGGGGGACTAGGAGGGGTTGTGGTAAAAAGGAGAACTCATGGATATTAGTGGAAGAGGTCAAATTGGTGTTTTTAGAAAAATGGCAGAAGGTGTTTGTTGTTGATTTGGGCAAGAAGATGAACTCCTCTTGTCATAAGGCTTAACAGGGCCAAATTTCATGAGAAAACAAGTGGTTCCACCAAGATTGAGTCCATTTGGGCAAAGTTGCCAATGCAACTTTTGTAAACCCTAGAAATCAATAGAAATGGACTTCCCAATGTTTAGTCATGCAAATATGTTCTCCTTGATGCACCACTTTGTGCAGTGTCATAATTTGAGGTTCTGAACATGTCCACAAAAGTTGATATCAAAAGGAGAAAGTTGCTAATGTAGAGTTGTTCAAATTTGGTTCTGGACAGAAAGGGTTTTGGGGCACTTTGATCAAGTTAACTTGTTCTCTAACTTGTGCCACTTGGTCTAGATGCATATTTAGACCATTTGAGCATGTGCACCTAGTTTTAGAACATTTGGACATATTTGGCAATGTAAAGTTTCTCAAACTTCAAAATGGAAAGAAATGGTTTTGAGGGGATTTCATGGGGTTATACTATTCTCCATGACATGATACTTGTCAAGATCATCAAACATGTCATATGTGACATGCTAGAATTTTCTTGGAATTTTTGGAGAATATTTCCTTTGTAAATATTTCAAAATCTTGAAATATCCAAAAAGGTTTTTTGAGGTATTTGAGCAATATTTTGAACATGACCATGTGTTGAAACTCTTATATATGGACAATATATGTCCACTTAGTTTCCCTAAATTTCATACCACAAATCAAGTACTTGTAGCGCAAACCTCAATTCAGGGGTTTTTGGAAAACTAAATTTAGAAAATACTTTTTGGCCAAATTATTTTTGCAAGAAAATTCTATAATGTACTATACACATGGCATGATCATTGGTTCAAGAGTTTGGATCAGGGAGATGAAGTATAGGAGTTGGATGATTTATTTGATTTTTAGAGAACTTTCAAATAACAGAGAAAATCCAATCAAGGCAAAGTCCAAACCACTCAAAAGTTTTTGTAAAACCACATTTAATCATGATTTATCATCTTAAGTGTAGTGCCATGAAAATTAGGATGTGACAGGGCCACCTCTGTACTATCGACTGCGGGATGACGCAAGCATGCTGATCCCATCCCACCCACGACCCCCACGTCACGCGTTCGACACAGATCGTGGGGAAGTGCAACTGGCAAACAGATTGTGGAAGATTAAGTTTCTGCCACGCGTGCCCGCGCACTACTTTGGACCTGGCCCAACTACGCCATGCACTCACATGTGGCCCAGACGTGGGGGCTCCCGTCAGTCTATAAAAGTATGGTTTCTTTCTATACGCCTTACTTGTGCGCGGGTAGTTGTAGCCACGCCTGTGGCCGGGCCTGGCAGGACAGCAGAAGATAAAACATAAAGGCTACCAAGACAGACACTCGAGGAACAAGGAGTAGAAGGCGAGCTGGACCTCCCCTGGTAACACCCTTGCCGGGGGAACCTGCACAGCACCAGCAAGCCCATCTCCCTTGAGGCTGAGAGTTCTGACACCATAGACAACGTTAAGACCAAGATTTGGGAACGCATGCGTGGTAGCATATAGATCTTCATTAAGATTGACAGTCCACGGTTCCGTGTGGGACCAGAAGACGAAGACCCCCCGACAAGATCCTTGCCGGGGACAACGGCAAGGCCCCCGGCAAGCCTTGCTGGGGACGACTACTGGGCTACGGCCAGGCCCGTGCCCAGCAAGGGTTTGCCACCTCACCACCACTTCAAGGAGACATCCAGTGTGCCAACTAAGCAGGCGCCTGCGTGGCAACATGCAGATCTTTGTGGAGGCTCTACCAATGCGCCAACACAGTAGCTAGTTAGCCAGCATGGCACTGCATGCCTCTGTAGCCTAGACGCGTGTCGAAGCGAGGAGGGGCGGCGACGGACAAGATGGCTTTTATTGCCATCCCCGATAAAGCAAGAGGGCACGTAGGCAACGCATTAAATGCGTTTGTCCTACGGTGCCGAGCGATAAGCTTGTACACTGTAGTTTGCCACCTCTTGTGTGCCACTGTGGCAACCCCTTTTTATGTATAAAAGGAGGCCCAAGGCGTACAGAGAGAGGATTCAGACTTTTGGACCATGCATGCACTGCAGCTAGTTCAAAAGCTCAAGAACACATATATCCAGACAAGGAGGACTAGGGTATTACGCATCTTTGCGGCCTGAACCTGGGTAAAAATCCCCTTGTGCTAACTGCTAGACCTGCTCTTCATGTAGCTAATCCCCCGCCGAACATAGAAGGGATTCCTGTGATCCCATAGGTGTTCGTTTCCCCGACAGTGGTGCTCTCCCCAATGGCTAGCCGTCCACAACAAGGCCAGTGCCAAGCATGCCCAGATGCAAGGTGTGTCGCACCATCAAGGGAGCTCCAACCTGTTTGAGTACGGGGATCACTGGGTATGTGGTTCGAGCCCTTAACGATTCATGCAATTTCATTCTTCATGCTACCTTTAATTACTAATTTACCTTGTTCCTCTCTTTCAGGCGTGCCACAACAAGAAGGAGGTGTCACCGCTGTACTACCTCTATGCCATGGCCCATAGTGCCCCGTACAAGAACGCCAAGGCATTCTCAGAGGATGACCTCGATCATCCAGAGAGCTTCACCAACATCTCCTCCCACGACAAGCTTGTGAGGTACAAAGACTGTGGGAAGCAGATGAAAGGTGAGGACTTCAACCCAAGCCAGAGTCCTTTTGATCCTGAGCTCGTGATGCTATCTGGTGAGGGGAGGAAACATGGCCACATAGCCATTGGGGATGGACTCATACGTTGTCCTAGAAGTCTACCAGAACTCAAGAAGCAATAGACGACCCGAGATGAGACCTCGACCATGGACAATGGATCTCGCTATCGAGACTAGGGCCCAGGAGCTTGTGGCGGAGGCAACTAGGCAGGCAGAGGAGAAGGTGAGGGAGACGGAGGAGAGCACGACAAATCTGTTGGAGGCGGAGAGGAACTTGAACGATGCGGGTCACCGGGCCCTATACGAGCTCCTCGTGGTAAATTTCTCCCTCATACTAGGCAAATCACGCACGTAATGTTTGTTTCATTACTAACTAATATGACTGACTCATGAAAACAAAATGTGCAGTCCGTGTGTGAGAAAACCGGCCAGACCCCTCCGCCGATGCCCCAGATTGTTATAGCGGACACGGTGAGTTTCATTTGAATGGTCATTAGTTATTAGTATTCACATTTCAGTTGCATCATGCTAACTAAACATTGCAAATTATCTTTCATGCAGCACACCTCCCACAAAGGATCGGCCGATCCTTCTCCATCTTGCGGTGGCACAACACCGACCGGTCCTTCACCTCCCGGATAATGGTAAGTTTTCTCAAGTGTTTTGCTTAACAAATGATGTGTTAGCTAGAAAATGACATATAGCCTAGGATAGCTCAATAATGATCTATAGCTAGCTTAGCTAGTTCATTTATGACATAATTAGCTCACTTAGGGAAAAATGGCATAACAACCTAAAATGGCTCAATAATGATCTATAATTAGCTTAGCTACTTCATTTATAACATAATTACGCACTTAGGTAAAAAATGGCATAATAACCTTGATTTAGCTCCAAACTATCATATAATTAGTTTATTTTCCTCCAAAATGACAAAATAACCTTACCAAGCTCCAAAATGACCAATTTTAACTAGGATAGCTCTAAACTGACCTACACTTACCATTTTGTCCTACAAAATGAATAAATATGCTTAGTTAGCTCAAAACTGGCATAACCACGTAGGTTAGCTCCAAAATGACCTATTTACCTAGCTTAGCTCTAAAATGACCTACACACTTAGCATTTTTACCTACCTTAGCTAAAAAATGGCATTTTTACCTACCTTAGTTAGAAGAAGAAGAAGAAGAAGAAGAAGGAAGAAGAAGAAGAAGAAGCAGAAGAAGAAGAAGAAGAAGAAGAAGAAGAAGAAG
>NW_025225249.1:0-4474 GCF_018294505.1 Triticum aestivum
CACAATCAACAGAACACGAATCTGATTGACAAAGTGCAAGGTATAGCAACAATACTATTTCCATTCGCAAATTTTCTTTTTACTATTTTCTTCCAATCATATGCGATACGAGATCTAACATGCAGATGAAAAATAGGATGATTCAATAATCATGTCATATGCCTCTTCTGTAATGCAACTAAACCCAAACATCATAAATAGACGAAAGAAAATAAAGAATGCATTCTTCTTCCTTAGTTTAGATAATTGTTTGCCCAGAGTGATATATGTCCACCGCTAAAACAGGACAATTTGACTTGATGCTCATGACATCAAGTGACCAGATATTTTCATGAATAGTCTTGCTCTACAAATTGCTGAGTGCAATAAAAGAACCTGCTAAGGTATTTGATTGCACATCTGAAAACACATATCACTGCCTTTTCAGCCGCATCTGGACCCTCTGTTTATAGCACCTCACTTAATGATAAAAAAAGAGCTCCTGCATAGTCCATCCATTCTCGTTTACATGGTGTCCTTGTTTTTTGTGATTTAACCTTGACCATCAATTAGACCAATAATACGCCATAAAATTTTACTATTTAATTTTTTTCAGTAATGGTACAAATTTTCGTGGCCCATAATCTATGTTCCATTGGTCAAAATATTGGTAAAAATCAAATATTGAAACACATGGGCACCACGTAAATTGGGACGGAGTGAGTAGGAAATAATGTATGGCGGTATAACAGAAAAATGCAAGTGACAGTGAACAACTGAACACTCATAGGATTTTTTTCCTTCAATTGAAATAATTCAAGAGCAATATTATCAGAAAGTACCTTTTAGCTCAATTTTCCAAGTAGTAACGCGCACAAGAGAATACACTTAAAAAGGAAGCACCGTTTAACAACTTCTAGCCACATGCATCATGCAATGCAAACACAGAAAAACTGCCAACATATGATAAAATAATGTTTGGCAGGTGCAGGCTTGATAGGTTTGCGTATGCAACAGGCTAGGTTCCATTGCTAACTCAATCGTGTCATCTCACTTGGATGTTGGATGTTTGAATTGTATAATCAGCTCACCAAGACATGCAACACAAACATAACTAAATACCAGCTTAAGATACAAGGTAAACTAATCACAAGAGCTGTTTGATCCATATGTGATCCGGCCAAAGTGTATTCTCAAGAGTGCCTTTTCCTATTATAGTTTTCCGTATAGCCCAAGCAATAAACTCATGTAGTAATTTTATCCCAGAGTAGCATGATAAAATAGCATGTGCATCAGACATATATGCATCATACCACCAGCAGTGCAGGCAGAACTTGCAGAACCAGCTGAGATAATATCATTGGGACCCAGGATATTGTTCTTTTGAAATATTTCAACAAGGCGTGGTTGCCACTCATCCTTCTGTTCATTGTGGCCCAACCTACGCAATAAGAAAATGGACAGGTGAACAATATAGGATACATCATGAATACGATGAGAGACATGGCAAGAATAAGTTACCTTCCATATCCACCAAAACCCCAGCTGGTAAAACAAAAAAAAAGGAACTATGTGAGAGAACATAAATATGTGACCTGAAGGAATCATATTTATGTATACAGAAAGGGACTTGATACAACATGTATAGAGATACTAGTGGTCATAACTATCTGGATTGTAACAGTGTCAAACTAATGGTGGAGAAGGAACATACGTGTAAACAAAGCCACTTGAATCAGCTGCAACTGCACATCCAAGCATAGCAAAGGTGTTAAAGTGTTGATCCTGAAGATTCAAATTAACAAGAGAAAGAAAAAGAAAGAACCTGTATGATTTGTTCCACATGCAACTTTGACAACAGTGTTCCCAGATAATGCAGCTATTGCTCTCGGATGGGGCTGGGGATCATACACTACACTTACCGATGAAACTTTGGCATTATACTGTAATATCATAAATCAAGTCACAATTATTGATGATTGCAAAGTCAGCAGGTGCAATATGTTACAGAGTAGCAATCAACCTCATTGTTGCTTCCATGACCAAGTTGGCCGTACTGCGGAAGACCTGCTGTCCTAAATAGCACAGAAGAATAAAATACTGCTTCAAAAATTGACGCACAAGAACAATATCACTAACTAAAGCCAAAGCAGATACTAATCAAAAGATGTTATCATGAAAAGATGATCAAAGTCTTTTTCTTATTCTGAAAGATGAAAGGGGTTGTTAATCTTTAAGTTTCATAGTTTCAGCAAGGCCATACAGTATTGAAGAGCCCTCGACTGATGACAGCCAGACAGTAAAGTCAGCACCACAAACAGCATTAGTCACTTCAGTAACAAGGCAGGGGACTGGCGACACCACAGTTCCTGCAGCAAATTTAGAACAATACGGAGTCAGGTACAACTCAAAAACAAAAGCGGGGTAAGAACCAAACAGGAAAATGAGCTGCCCACATGGTCATATTTCCAAAAGAAAAAATGTCAGAACTACCCCATCGTCCTGAACTATGACAAGTTCTGTATGCTCAAGTATATGGTTTCGGCGTTTCAATGTCACCCAAAAAGGTAGAAATGTAAACCAATCATTATAACATGGGTACCAGAAAAAATTGAAATGTCTGCCACATATTAAAAAAGATTCTAAAATAGGTGATACAAGAACACACATGTAGATTATAGTACTAATGTCTCATCAAGCAACCCACTGTAAATGTCAAAAAACTTTTAGTATGCTCCAAGCAGATGTTTCCACAATTTCTCCAAGCACAAAGTGAGTTTTCCACACAAGAGTTGCATTTGGTGCACTTCTAGTTGTGTCATATATCATAAAGATAAAGAAAAGGCAAGGGTATCAACCACTCTTCAGTGAACCGGTCCCCAGTTGTCCATGTTTGTTGTCACCAAATGCGAAGGACTTCCCTTCGTCGGTTACGACCACTGTATGTTTTCTTCCAACACCTGCTGCAATTATGTTATATCTGCAGAATTGATAACTGCTAATTAGCATTTAGAAACATGTCGAGAAAACATATAACACCGTTGGATTATGTAGTCCAACTATATTTGATGGTATATGAATTCATGGATTCAACAATACCATACACACCTGTTTAAAAAATTAAAATGAAGGGCAATGCAGACAATTATCTTACTTTGATAGTTCAGAAACAACACTTGGCAGGTTACGCAAGAGAGTGTCCCCATGTCCCAGCTGCCCATTCTGCTAGAAATAAAAGTGTTAAGCAAGAAACCGAATAAAAATTAGGCATCGACTCATACTTATACCTCATTTCGACCCCATGAGAAGCAACGGCCGTCAGCACTCAGAGCAACACAATGGCAAGCCGCTGGCAAGCAAAATACAGAAATGCATTAGCAAAATCGCCATGACCATAAATCGATTCTACTAGTACTTGACGTCATTCCACAAATTGTATGACAGTCCACCAATCCAGGCATTTCCGCGCACAAACTGGGCGAGTACATTAGATGAAGAAATACAGTGGAGGAAATTAAGGAGTTCATCTCGGACGCGGAGGAGGGGAGGAAGGAACTCACCGCAGCCAGAGGCGACGAAGCGGATGTCCACGCCCACGAGAGGGCGCAGCCGCGTCGGGGACACCAGGTTGCCTCTGCCCTCATGCCCTCCCTTCACCTTCCGGCCCATGATGTCGAAGCGCACCGTGCCGCAGTACAGCAGCTCCCTGCCCCCAGCCTCTGCCGCCTTCTCCTCGCCTTCCGCGGCGGCCTCGGCGGCGCTGGCCGGCATTCTCGCGGCGATTCCGACCGGAAACCCTAGCTTCGGTGGGGCGGAAGCGGAGACTGTGGAAAGCAAGTGGAGAAAGGGTTTGAAACAGAGTGCGGTTTTGTAGAACGGAACTTTTCGCGGGGGCGTTCTCCTCTGTCTGCCGGCTGCCCTGCCTCAACGGTTGTCTTCTGAAATCTATACTTTTTGCAAAGGTTTATTTTCAAACTTTTCACACGAGCACGTTGTGTTGGACTAAAGAAAAGTTGAAAAGACTCGCTCACGCTGCTCCCACAGGGGCGGCGCGGGGAACCCTAGCCGCCGCCCTGGACTCCTCTACCTCCTGATCTCCTCGCCATCACCCCCGGCTCCCGCAAAGCTCGTCCGACGGACAGTGATGGCGGGTTCACCTCCTTCCTTTGCGGGAAGGCCTCTAGAGCATGGCACCATCCTTGGGCGCACTGGCGGAGCTTAGTGTAACTCAAGGGGGGGGGGGGCTTCCCTCCCCACAAGTTTTCCACATTTGTGAAGAAAAATCATCAGAGAAAACATAGATTAGAGATACTACTGTGTTTTGCCTCCTACAAAATTCAGATTTCGTGTTTTGCCCCCTCCCCCCCCCCTCCCCCGCCAGCTTTGTCAAGCTCCGCCACTGCTTGGGCGGCGCGTGGGATGGCGGAGCTAGCGCTGGGGCTGCTAGTGCAGCGTGGTGGCCGACTGCAGCAGTAGATCTTCATTGGTAGCTGTC
>NW_025225251.1:0-2956 GCF_018294505.1 Triticum aestivum
TTGTGACCTTCGTGTCCCACTACATGATTACCGAGTGCGTCCTCGCCTTCGAGCTAGTCTAGGCTGTTATCTGGCTAAGCTAGCACTTGGTGTAGCACTGGTTACACCAATTCTCCCACACATTTATTCGTCCTCGTGCACATCGTCACAACATGCTAGATCGTAGAACCGGAGATCCTGCGAGATTTGTGTGCTTAAGTAGGCATGCATATTGTGTGACTAGTAGTAATACGTGACATTGATTGTGTGTGAATTGGTTGTTGTTGTGTGTTTTTGTTTAGTTGAGTTTTCTTTTGCTTCTTTCTTTTTGGGCCCCAGTGTTACATTATTTTCCCCCTATGAAGAGTTGCTCATCCACTGACACTGGACTTGAAGAAGCAATAAGGATTTGTAATCTTTGGAAGAAGCTCAGCTAGACATTATGGTCTACCCAGTCAACTGCATTATGGCATTAATATCTGCTCAGAATACCAATGGTGTATTGGATTGATTATCAGCATCGAGTTTACATCAGTACCAAATCCTCACAATAGTTATGATCCAGCCAGCAGGAAAAACAAGTCAGGTACAAGACCAATGATATATTTTCAGACAGAGGTATGGATCATATACAAAGTTTTGGCTCAGTAATGCATGATGCTTGAAATATGTTATCATCCGACATAAAGTCAGATTGTGATATGCTCATGGAAGACAGTCAAACAAAATTTTTCTCATGCAAATAACCAGCCACAGAATATTATGGGCGTGTGTATGGGTTTCAGTCTGCATATCAATATGAAGTTTTGGATATAAGAAATCCAGTATTCATCCACACGCTATTGGAAGACATTTATGATGCAAGGCTCCTCAATTTTGCTCAGCATGATATGTGAACAATTTCTGGCCCACGATACCCGGTCTTTCTCAGCAAGATACCTCGATAAAAGCTTGGATAGACAGAAAGCCCTGGTGGGTTGTTCCCCCCTCGGGGCACCCCTCAGGTGCCGCTCTGGCCCATTGATGGTCTTCTGGTCCATAGAAAATCCACAAAAAGTTTCACGATGTTTGGACTCCGTTTGATATTGATTTCCTGCGATGTAGAGAACAAGCAAAAAACAACAACTGGAACTGGGCTCTGGGTCAATAGGTTAGTCCCAAAAAATGATATAAAGTGGCTATAAAATGATTGTAAAACATCCAAGAATGATAATATATCAACATGAATACTTCATAAATTATAGATACGTTGGAGACATATCAGCATCCCCAAGCTTAATTCCTACTCATCCTCGAGTAGGTAAATGATAAAAGAAATAATTTATGAAGAGTGAATGCTAGCAAAGTGCACAAGTTTGATCAATGACAATTGCAATCCCCAAGCTTATGGCTTTGCATATCGTTAGCATCATGGATATTCAACGTGTTCATACCAACAATATTGCAATCATGCTCATCATTCAAATAGTTTGGGCCAAACCTTTTATTGACTTCTTCTTCTGACAATTGAGCGCAATTTTCCGATCCATCAATTTCAAGAAAGATATTATAAAGATGATCAATAATATGATGCAACCTCAACTCCATTTTTTTGTAGTTTTCTTATATAAACCAAACTAGTGATAAAACACGAAAGTAAAGACTCAATTGCAAGATCCAAAGATATACCTTCAAGCACTCACCTCCCCGGCAACGACGTCAGAAAAGATCTTGATGTCTACTACGGAATTTTATTCTTGTAGACACGTGTTGGGCCTCCAAGTGCAGAGTTTTGTAGGACAGTAGCAATTTTCCCTCAAGTGGATGAACTAAGGTTTATCAATCCGTGAGAGGTGTAGGATGAAGATGGTCTCTCTCAAACGACCCTACAACCAAATACAAGAAATCTCTTGTGTCCCCAACACACCTAATACAATGGAAAATTGTATAGGTGCACTAGTTCAGCGAAGAGATGATGATAAAAGTGTAGTAATGATAGTAGATATTGATTTTTATAATAGGAACAATAAAAAACAGCAAGGTAGCAAATAGTAAACAGGCACAAAAACGGTATTGCAATGCTTGAAAATGAGGCCTGGGGTCCATACTTTCACTAGTGCAGTCTCTCAACAATGCTAACATAGTTGGATCATATAGCCATCCCTCAAAGTGCGGTGAAGAATCAGTCAAAGTTTCTATCTAGCGGAGAACATAAGAATAAATTGTTTGTAGGGTACGAAACCGCCTCAAAACTATTCTTTCCGTTCAATCTATTCAAGAGGTCGTTGTAAAATAACACAAAGCTATTCTTTCCGTTTGATCTATCCTAGAGTACATACTAAAATAATACCAAAGCAAATTCATATTCATAATACTCAATCCAACACAAAGAACTTCAAAGAGTGCCCCAAGATTTCTACCGGAGAAACAAAAGACGAGAACGTGCATCAATCCCTATGCATAGATTACCCCAATGTCACTGCGGGGGTCCGCGAGTTGAGTGCCAAAACATATATCAAGTGAATCAATACAATAACCCATTGTCACCATGAGTATTCAATTGAAAGACATATATCAAGTGTTCTCAAATCCATAAAAGTATTCAATCCAATAACAACGAAATCTCAAAGGGAAAAGAGGGTAAAACTGTTGGGGAACGTAGCAGAAATTCAAAATTTTCTACGCAACACCAAGATCAATATATGGAGTAATCTAGAAACGAGGGAAGGGGAGTGCATCTACATACCCTTGTAGATCGCTAAGCGGAAGCGTTCAAGTGAACGGGGTTGATGGAATTGTACTCGTCGCGATCCAAATCACCGATGATCCTAGCGCCGAACGGACGGAACCTCTGCGTTCAACACACATACGGTTGGGAGAGACATCTCCTCCTTCATGATCCAGCAAGGGGAGGAGAGGTTGATGGAGATCCACCAGCACGACGGTGTGGTGGTGGAAGTAGCGGGATCCCGGCAGGGCTTCGCCAAGCGCAAGCGGG
>NW_025225252.1:0-2662 GCF_018294505.1 Triticum aestivum
TCTTAGTAGGATTCCCCCTTCCTTTTCTGGAGAGGGGAGAAGGGGAAAGGTGGAAAGGGAGAAGGAAAGAGGAGGGCCGCACCCCCACCCCTTGTCCAATTCGGACTGGACTTGGGGGGCACGCGCCACCTCCTGGCCGCTGCCTCCTCTTCTCCACTAAGGCCCATGTAGGCCCATTAACCCCCCCCCCCCGGGGGAGGGGGGATCCGTAACCTCCCGGTACTCTGGAAAATGTCTGAAGTTATTCCGGTGTCCAAACATAACCTTCCAATATATCAATCTTTACCTCTCAACCATTTAGAGACTCCTAGTCATGTCCGCGATCTCATCCGGGACTCCGAACAAACTTCGGTCATCAAAAACACATAACTCATAATACAAATCGTCATCGAACATTAAGCGTGTGGACCATACGGGTTCGTGAACTATGTAGACATGATCGAGACACATCTCTGATCAATAACCAATAGCAGAACCTGGATGCTCATATTGGCTCCTACATATTCTACGAAGATCTTTATCGGTCAAACCGCACAACAACATATGTTGTTCCCTTTGTCATCGATATGTTACTTGCCCAAGTTTCGATCATCGGTATCTTCATACCTAGTACAATCTCGTTACCGGGAAATCTCTTTACTCGTTCCATAATGCATCATCCCGTAACTAACTCATTAGTCACATTGCTTGCAAGGCTTATAGTGATGAGCATTACCGAGAGGGCCCAGAGATACCTCTCCGATACACGGAGTGACAAATCCTAATCTTGATCTATGCCAACCCAACAAACACCTTCGGAGACACCTATACAACATCTTTATAATCACCCAGTTACGTTATGATGTTTGATAGCACACAAGGTGTTCCTCCGGTATTCGGGAGTTGCATAATCTCATAGTCAGAGGAACATGTATATCATGAAGAAAGCAATAGCAATAAAACTTAACGATCATTATGCTAAGCTAACGGATGGGTCTTGTCCATCACATCATTCTCTAATGATGTGATCCCCTTCATAAAATGACAACACATGTCTACAGTTAGGAAACTTAACCATCTTTGATTCAGGATCTAGTCAAGTAGAGGCATACTAGGGACACTATGTTTTGTCTATGTATTCACAAATGTATTAAGTTTCTGATTAATACAATTCTAGCATGAATAATAAACATTTATCATGATATAAGGAAATATAATAACAACTTTATTATTGCCTCTAGGGCATATTTCCTTCAGTCTCCCACTTGCACAAGAGTCAATAATCTAGATTACATAGTAATGATTCTAACACCCATGGAGTCTTGGTGCTGATCATGTTTTGCTCGTGGGAGAGGCTTAGTCAACGGGTCTGCAACATTCATATCCGTATGTATCTTGCAAATCTCTATGTCTCCCTCCTTGACTTGATCGCGGATGGAATTGAAGCGTCTCTTGATGTGTCTGGTTCTCTTGTGAAATCTGGATTCCTTTGCCAAGGCAATTGCTCCAGTATTGTCACAAAAGATTTTCCGATGCACTAGGTATTACCCCTAGATTGGATATGAACTCCTTCATCCAGACTCCTTCATTTTCTGCTTCCGAAGCAGCTATGTACTCCGCTTCACACGTAGATCCCACCACGACGCTCTATTTGGAACTGCACGAACTGACAGCTCCACCATTCAATATAAATACCTATCCAGTTTGCAACTTAGAGTTATCCGGATCAGTGTCAAAGCTTGCATTGATGTAACCATTTACGACAAGCTCTTTGTCACCTTCATAAATGAGAAACATATCCTTAGTCCTTTTCAGGTATTTCAGGATGTTCTTGACCGTTATCTAGTGATCCACTCCTAGATTACTTTGGTACCTTCCTGCTAAACTTATAGCAAGTCACACATTAGGTCTGGTACACAACATTATTGCATACATGATAGAACCTATGGCTGAGGCATAGGGAATGGCTTTCATTTTCTCTCTATCTTTTGAAGTGGTCGGCATTGAGTCTGACTCAACTTCACACCTTGCCACACACGCAAGAACCCTTTCTTTGACTGATCCATTTTGAACTTCTTCAAAACTTTATCAAGGTATGTCCTTTGTGAAAGTCCAATTAAGCGTCTTGATCTATCCCTATAGATCTTGATGCCCAATATATAAGCAGCTTCACCGAGGTCTTTCATCGAAAAATTCTTATTCAAGTCCTTTTATGCTATCCAGAAATTATGTATTATTTCCAATAACAATATGTCATCCACATATAATATTAGAAATGCTACATAGCTCCCACTCACTTTCTTGTAAATACAGGCTTCTCCAAAAGTCTGTATAAAACCATATGCTTTGATCACATTATCAAAGCGTATATTTCAACTCCGAGAGGCTTGCACCAGTCCACAAATGGATCACTGGAGCTTGCACACTTTGTTAGCACCTTTTGGATTAACAAAACCTTATGGTTGCATCATATACAACTCTTCTTTAAGAAATCCATTAAGGAATGCAGTTTTGACATCCATTTGCCAAATTTCATAATCATAAAACGCGACAATTGCTAACATGATTCAGACAGACTTAAGAATCGCTATGGGTGAGAAGGTCTCATCATAGCCAAACCCTTGAACTTGTCGAAAACCTTTCGCAACAAGTCGAGCTTTGTAGACAGTAACATTACCGTCAG
>NW_025225253.1:0-1995 GCF_018294505.1 Triticum aestivum
GTTTGTAGGTTAGTCCCAAAAATGATATAAATGTGTAAAATAAAGCCCGTAAACACCCAAAAGGGGTAATAGAATAGCATGGAACAATCAAAAATTATAGATATGTTGGAGACATATCAAGCATCCCCAAGCTTAATTCCTACTCGTCCTCGAGTAGGTAAATGATAAAAAACAGAATTTTTGATGTGGAATGCTACCTAGCATAATTCTCAATGTAATTTTCTTTATTGTGGCATGAATGTTCAGATCTAAATGATTCAAAATAAAAGTTCATATTGATAAAAGAAATAGTAACACTTCAAGCATACTAATCAAAGTAATCATGTCTTCTCAAAATAACATGGCAAAAGAATGTTCATCCCTACAAAATCATATAGTTAGGCTATGCTTCATTTTCGTCACACAAAGATGTTCCCAACTTCTATACCCCCGATGACACGCCAAGCAATTGTTTTGTACTTAAATAATCTCAAACTATTTCAACCTTCACGCAATACATGAGCGTGAGCCATGGATATAGCACTATGCGTGAAATAGAATATGATGATGGGGATTGTGTGGAGAAGACAAAAAAAGGAGAAAGTCTCACATTGACGAGGATAATCAACAGACTATTGAGATGCCCATCAATTGATGTTAACATGAGGAGTAGGGATTGCCATGCAACAGATGCAGTAGAGCTATAAATGAATGATCAACAAAAGAAAATTAGTGGGTGTGCATCCAACCTGCTTGCTCACGAAGACCTAGGGCATTTGAGGAAGCCCATTGTAGGAATATACAAGCCACATTCTATAATGAAAAATTCCCACAAGTATGAAAAAGACAACCTATGAGACTCACTATATGAAAAACATGGTGCTACTTTGAAGCAAAATATATGAGACTCACTACATGAAGAACAAGGTGCTACTTTGAAGCACAATTGTGGAAAAGAAATAGTAACATTGCCCTTTTTATTTATTTATTTTTCTTTTTTTTCTTTTTTTTTCTTTGGGCCCTTTTTTTTGCTTTTGGCCTTTCTTTTTTTTCTTTTGGGCAATGCTCTAATAATGATGATCATCACACTTTCATTGATTACAACATATGAATTACAACTCGAAACTAGAACAAGATATGACTCTATATGAATGCCTCTGGCGGTGTACCAGGATGGTGCAATGAATCAAGAGTGACATGTATGAAAAATTATGCATGGTGGCTTTGCCACAAATACGATGTCAACTACATGATCATGCAATGGCAATATGACAAAAGTAAAGTATGTCATGATGACGAAGAATGGAACGGTGGAAAGTTTCATGGTAATATATCTCGGAATGGCTATGGAAATGCCATAATAGGTAGGTATGGTGGCTGTTTTGAGGAAGATATAAGGAAGTTTATGTGTGATAGAGCGTATCGTATCACGGGGTTTGGATGCACCAGCAAAGTTTGCACCAACTCTCAAGGAGAGAAAGGGCAATGCACGGTACCGAAGAGGCTAGCAATGACGGAAAGGTAAAAGTGTGTATAATCCATGGACTCAACATTAGTCAAAAGAACGCATATACTTGTTGCAAAAATTTAGAAGTCATCAAAAATCAAGCACTAGGCGCATGCTCCTAGGGGGATAGATTGGTAGGAAAAGACCATCGCTCGTCCCAACCACCACTCATAAGGATGCACAAGCCAGGTACACTTCATGTTTTAAATTTGTTACACAACTTTAACCATACGTGCATGCTACGGGACTTGCTAACTTCAACACAAGCATTTTTGAAATTCATAATCACCCAACTAGCATGACTTTAATATCACTACCTCCATATCTCAAAACAATTATCAAGTATCAAATTGATCAAAGCATCCAATTCACTTCCTATGATAGTTTTTATTATACCCAACTTGGATGCCTACCATTCTAGGACCAATTTTATAACAATAGAAAATACCATGCTGTTCTAAAAGACTCCCAAAATAATATAAGTGAAGCATGAGAGACTAGCAATTTCT
>NW_025225254.1:0-1421 GCF_018294505.1 Triticum aestivum
TACGGTGTGCGCGCGACAGGGTAAGTTACAGATTACTGGCGAAGAACCAAGAAACAGAGACTAGGAAGACGAGCAGTTGTCGAGATCAGCGGCGGGTTTTTCCGAGATGTACGGATCGAGAGAAGGCACGGTGCAAGGCAGCGTACGAGAAGCTTCGGATGCGTACGGCAGTACGAGACAGCCGCGCTGGGCTGCATAGCAGCGGGGCGTGCAACGCGCGAGGAAAGAGTCCGGAAGATTAGCAAGCATACATGTTGATTTGGATTTGAAAGAAGGTATGTACATGTACGTGAGCGGTGCTGAACCGTGATGGCAGGACTAGTGCCTGGCCTAGACATGGATGGTGCACTGTTGGATGCGTGTACGGTTCTAGAGATCCTTTTGGGTGTGCATGTTGGGCGATTGGTTCTGGACTCGGATCAGACTACTCAAGGTTTGGGGTTGACAGTTAAAGGTTATCAGCTCAGGAACGGACAAGAGGCGAAGAAGAAAAAGAAGGAAAAGGTGCAGTGCTAAAGGTGCAAGGATTGGGGACATATAAAGAGGGAATGCCCAGAACTGAAGGGTGAGGCAAGTGCAAATGTGGCTACTCATCGTGATGGCTCGGACAGTGATAGTGATGTTCCCGTTGTATCAAATAGACGGTCAACAAAAACTGAAGTATGGATGTTGGATTCAGCTTGCTCTTTTCATGCGACGCCCAACAGGGAGTGGTTCTCTTCGTACAAGTCTGGTGAGTTTGGTTTAGCCTATGTGGGCGATGACACAGGTTATCGTGTTACTGGAGTAGGTGACATCAAAATCAAGATGTTTGACGGAGTCGAGCGGATGCTTCGGGGAGTCAGGCATGTGCCAGGGCTAAGGAGGAATCTAATTTTGCTTGGTATTCTTCATGATGGTGGTATGGAATTCCGTTGTGATCGGGATACAAAGACCATGAAAATCATGGAAGATGGGGTGACCGTGATGATAGGAGAGAGGACGGCTTCACATCTTTACAAGTTGCAAGAAAGTACTATTGCAGGTGGAGCCATGAAGAGTGGAGCTGCAGGAGTAGCAGTGGAGTCCTACGGTGGCGGCAGGTCTGGCCCGTCGGGTAGCTCTCAGTAAGCTACGAAGGAGGCAACCCAAGTCCGGAGTACATGGAGGTTCGAGCATGGACGACTTCTAAGTGGTGGAGAATATTCATCAAGGTGGAGTTTGTTATATTTGTGTCGAATATATTATGTATGCAAGGGGTTACGTGGATTTGGAGTTGTAATTGGTGTGGTTAGGTACGAGTTGTGTAGGAGTCGGACACTTGTATCCTAGGCCTCTTATATACGGAGAGACACCACACGTTGTAACCCATGACGACTTGATAGCAACAGGTACGCGGGGGAGCCGATGGCTTGTGCCAGCGCCCGGGCAACCGGTGTTGC
>NW_025225255.1:0-4852 GCF_018294505.1 Triticum aestivum
CCATGACCACAAGAAGAGAACCTGTCACAAGTGCAAGAAACCTGTCCACTACATCTCTGAGTGTCCACAGTGGGACAATGAGAAGAAAAAGAAGAAGAGCAAGTAATATGATTCTGATGACAAGAAGAAGACGAAATACTCAAAATCTTCTTCCAAGTCCTCTTCCAAGTCTTCATCACACAAGAAAAGTTCGTCTGGCAAGGCTCGTGCTTTTGTTGGCAAGGAAATGGATTCAGAGGAGGAGTCTGCTTTTGAGGAGGCAGAAGGTGTGGAGTCTGAGGAGGAGTCTGACTCTGGCGTTGCAAGTCTGGCTTTAGCTTCAGCCTACGTTGCCAAGTCCATCTTCAACACTGAAGACAATGCATCCATCACCAACTTTGATGCCAGTGACAAGGACGACTCCACTCCCACTTACTGCTTCATGGCACGTGGTGCCAAGGTAAACTCACGCGATGCTTACTTTCAAACATCAAGTGAAGATGACTCTGATTGTGAATCAAAACCTAGCCACAAAAACTTGCTAAAATTGCAACTGAACAACAGAAAGCTATGGAACATATTCAAAAACTATTAGACAAAAGCGATGATCTGTTGGACGCGGAAATGACTAAGACTCAGTCCTTAATTGAAGACATAAAAAATCTTCATGTTAAGTACCAGGAACTTGAAGATCGTCATGAAACCCTCTCAACATCTCATGAAAGGCTTTCCTACGATTATCTTCAAAGGAAGCAGGAACTTGAGAAATTGAGATCGGATCATGAAGATCTTCAAAAGGTAAACGAGTCACTCCGCGCTCAACAGATCAGTCCCGCTCAGGAAGGATTTGAACCACCATGTTTAAAATGCATTGAGCGTGATAACGCTGTTTCTGTTGCTGGATGTTCTACTGCTCCTATTGCAATATCTTCAACTGCTGATGTGGTAACTAACCCCTCTGTTGAGTACACCACTACTATTGGTGATGAGAATGCCAGATTTAAAACATTGCTTGAAACAAGGATGTACAAAAGCCTCAAAGGGCATCAGACATTATGTGATGTCCTCAAAAAGAAGATTCTGAACCAAAACCCTAGAAAAGAGGGTATTGGGTTCGAGAGACAAATGAATGTTGATGGGTTGTACTAGAAACCTGAGCAGTACCCCAAAACCACATGGGTTGCTGCAAAGGAATCTCCAATAGATCCATCCACCTTATCTGGTTTCACTTGCGCTAACCCTATTATCATTGATGAATCCTTTGATGCAAACTATAAACTGTTTAAGAATCAGAATGGTGAAGTGTTTGCCAGGTATATTGGTACTAACTGCAGGAATGGACCATCTATGAAGAATATCTGGGTGCCGAAGTAGTGCATTGAGAATCTTCCTGTGAATGTCATCATGACACCACCAAGGAAGAAGACAAACCCCAGACCTATGGCTTCATATGCCCCAAAGGCTTCATACAGATACAAGACTCACCTGAGTCACCCTAATGCCAATGTTTTGCAGGGAAACCACACTTAGACTTATGAATATGAGCGTGTGTCTTCAAACCACTATGTTCATAGAAACTAAGAACTTTTCTGCTTATTCTTCTGCTTATTCATATGAGTATCATGCTTCTCCTGCAAGGCTATTTGCTAGGGCTCCAAAGCCAAAGTTCTCAGATGCTGCACTTAGACTCATTGCTTCTAAGCCACCCCTGAAGATGTGGGTGGTTAAGAAGAATTAACTTTCTTTTGCAGGAAAAGGTCTCCAGCCGGAAATCAAAGGCGTCCGATACTATTGATGGGGACCTAAAACACATTAAGGGACGCATGATAAAATGGTCTTACTATGTATTTCATATCTGAATCGCTTGCCAGTCATACTATTAGTCCTAACCTTGATCTAAGCCTTGATAATCCTCTTGTGCGTCAAATTCTTATGCTTCACAACACTCTTTGTGAAGCCTATCCTCCTAACTGCACTGTAGGGTACGACACCTCGTGCTTCAAAATGGATTATGTACAGCGGATGTAGTAACCACATGACTGGTGATCGAAGTCTTCTCATGGACTCAACCTTACGTCCATGTGATAAAAGTCACATAACATTCGCTGACACTGGTAAAAGCAAGGTATTGGGCCTAGGTAGAGTTGCAATCTCAAGGGATCAGCACATGGACAAAGTGATGCTTGTTGAATCCCTTGGTTTCAACTTAATGTCTGTCTCAATACTTTGTGACTTAAACATGATTGTGCTATTTGGAAAATGTCGTCGCCTTGTACTAATGGAATCTGACAAGTCTCTAGTCTTCGAAGGGTACAGGAAAGATGATCTGTACATGGTAGATTTCTCAGGAGGACCATAGATGGCCGTATGTCTTCTAGCCAAGTCTTCAGAGTGCTGGCTTTGGCATCGGAGGCTAGGGCATGCTGGGATGAGGAACCTACACACTCTCGCCAAGAAGAAGCACGTCATAGGCATCGAATACGTCAAGTTCAAGAAAGACCATCTATGTGGTGCTTGTGAAGCTGGGAAGATGACAAGGGCCAAGCATCCCTCGAAGACAATCATGACTACATCTCGACCCTTTGAGTTGCTCCACATGGACTTGTTTGGTCCCACTCACCACTCTACTCTCACTGCAACTGCTTGTCTCTATGGTTTCGTCATTGTTGATGACTATTCAAGATACACTTGGGTGCACATAATTCTCTTCAAGACTAAAGTGTAGGATGTCTTCAGATGATTCGCCAACCGCGCCATGAACAACTATGGCGTCAAGATCAAGCACATTAGGAGTGACAACGGCACAGATGCAAGAACACATGCCTCAACATCTATCTTGACACCTTAGGTATCACTCATGAGTTTTCTGCTCCTTACACACCTCAGCAGAATGGCATCGTGGAGCGCAAGAACAGAACCCTTATTGAGATGGCTCGGACGATGCTTGACGAATACAAGACTCCAAGAAAATTCTGGCCTGAAACCATTGATACTGCATGCCATGTCATCAACCGAGTTTATCTTCACAAGCTTCTGAAGAAAACATCCTATGAGCTTCTAACTGGTAAGAAGCCAAATGTAAGCTACTTCAGAGTATTTGGTGCTAGGTGCTGGATCAAGGATCCACATCACACTTCAAAATTTGCACCGAAAGCACATGAGGGTTTTATGCTTGGTTATGGAAAGGACTCACACTCCTACAGAGTCTTCAACCTCTTTCACTATAAAGTGGTTGAAACTTTGGATGTGCGGTTTGATGAAACTAACAGCTCGCAAAGAGAGCACCTGCCAAATGTGCTAGATGAAGTACCTGCTAGTGAGTCAATCAAGCTAATGGGAACAGGAGAGATCATACCATCAGATGCCTAGCCTAAAGAGGAACTCATTATTTCCGCACCTGATCAACCTGAAGGCATTGCTCAGCCTGAAGATAATCCTCCAAATGATGACAATGCTCAGCAGGAGCAAAATCTTCGTCCAGTTCATCCTCGTGTTGCAAATAAAGTACAAATTGAGAAGATAATCGATAGCATCAATGCACCTGGTCCACTCACTCGTTCAAGAGCAACACAGCTAGCAAATTTCTGTGGGCACTTTGCATTTG
The DNA here is from genome assembly GCF_018294505.1 of Triticum aestivum. Lineage (NCBI taxonomy): Eukaryota > Viridiplantae > Streptophyta > Magnoliopsida > Poales > Poaceae > Triticum > Triticum aestivum. Next base: position 3,584 of record NW_025225255.1, read on the forward strand.
TCTCAATATCTGAACCCAAGAAAGTTGTTGAAGCCTTCATGGAACCTGAATGGATTCAAGCTATGCAAGAAGAACTTCAACATTTTGAACTGAACAATGTGCGGGAGTTAGTCAAGCGTCCTGATCCTCGCAAGCATAACATAATTGGCACAAAATGGATATATCGCAACAAACAAGATGAGCATGGTCAAGTAGTAAGAAACAAAGCATGGCTCATTGCTCAAGGATACACACAAGTTGAAGGAATTGACTTCGATGAAACATTTGCTCCAGTGGCTAGGCTCGAAGCCATTCGCATATTGCTAGCCTACGCAAATCATCATAACATCCTTCTGTATCAAATGGATGTGAAGAGTGCCTTTCTCAATGGAAAGATTGAAGAAGAAGTGTATGTTGCACAACCGCCTGGCTTTGAAGACCCAAAACATCTTGATATGGTATACAAGCTCAACAAGGCACTGTATGGCCTCAAACAAGCCCCTCGTGCTTGGTATGACACACTCAAGGACTTCCTGAAGAGCAAAGGCTTCAAACCTGGTTCTCTAGATCCCACTCTCTTCACGAAGACATATGACAGAGAACTATTTGTGTGCCAAATCTATGTGGATGACATTATCTTCGGCTGCACCAACAAGAAATACAGTGATGAATTTGCTTACATGATGCAAGAACAATATGAAACGTCCATGATGGGAGAGCTGAAGTTCTTTCTCGGTCTTCAAATCCGTCAGCAACGCAACGGCATCTTCATATCACAAGAAAAATATCTCAGAGATTGCCTGAAGAAGTTTGGAATGCAAGACTGCAAAGGATACACGACGCCAATGCCATCCAAAAGTCATCTGAGCCCCAACGCAAATGGTAAAGATTTCAATCAAAAGGTATACCGCTCCATGATTGGCTCTTTACTTTACTTATGTGCATCAAGGCCAGATATCATGCTTAGTGTTTGCATGTGTGCCCGATTCCAAGTGGCACCAAAGGAGTCGCATCACTTAGCTGTGAAGCGAATTCTTCGATATTTGGCTTACACCCCAACACTAGGATTATGGTATCCAAAGGGCTCAGAGTTTGATCTGGTTGGTTTTTCGGATGCTGACTATGCTGGTGACAAGGTGGATCGCAAGTCTACATGAGGCACATGTCACTTTCTAGGTCAATCTCTTGTCTGTTGGTCTTCAAAGAAGCAGAACTGTGTATCACTCTCAACTGCTGAATCTGAATACATTGCTGCTGGATCTTGTTGCGCTCAGCTTCTATGGATGAAGC
>NW_025225256.1:0-2704 GCF_018294505.1 Triticum aestivum
CCCGCCTTGCCTCGCTCCACTACTCCTCCCCGACCCCTCCCCTGTGCTCCAAGAGCTCCCGAGCCCACCATTGCCGCCATGGCTGCCGCCCCCTGTCCACCTAAATTCGCTCCGAGGCGAGCTTTCCCCCTCCCCATAGCACCTCCAGTGGAATCCCTCAACCACGGCGAGGTTTTCCCGTGCCCTGCCGATCCCGTTCCTCCACCGTAGCCCCGTCTCCAGCTTTGCCACAGCCGCCATCTGCCTCAGTCGAAGCTCTGCTCGAGCCGTTGCTCTCCGGTGGCCGTGTCCTGCACCAGCGGATGCGGTGGTCCACGCCGAGTCCACCGGTGGTCAGAGCACGGCAAACGATGGCCGGAGCCACCCGGACAAGCGCCGGCGCCGGCCCTGTCCTCTGCTCCGTCAGGCGAGCAACGAGAAGAAGAAGAAGTAGGCGGGAGGAGGGCGTTAACCAGGCGTGTGGACCTCGCGGCCCCACCTGGCAGTGAGATAAGCCCCGACCCCGCCCTCCCTGACATGGATTAGTGGAAACGTATTCCGCGGAATACGTTTTCACTGACCGAAAGCGTATTTCTAATTTTGCGCCTCTGCCTTATCCACTCAGGGACTTGTTTGTATGATATTTTTACAGAAAAGTCCTAGATCTTCTACACATCATAACTCCGCAACCGTAACTCCGTTTGAGGTGAATCCAACGCCCACTTCTTCGTTTCGTCGAGCCCGTTATGTTGGTCACACTTTCGCCATGTTTTGACATTCTGAAAATGACCATTTTTCCCCTGCCCTTATTCAGTCCCCTCAGAGAGAGAACGTTTTCCAGCGATTCATTCCGCGAGTTTCTCGTACTTTCTCCCGGTGATTTCTTCCACCCCAGGCAAGCCACACCTTCCATTTGCATCACTGTAATGCAGTGACATGGTTTAATCTATTTGAACTTGTTTAAAATATTGCTTTAGCTACATGACTCCGTGCATGGCATTTTCTCGGAGTATTATTTTGATCTTGCTCTTGCCATGCTTTTGTTCGGATTACTAGGAGTTATGTTTATAGTTGATGAGTATCGTGTTGTCATTGGAGTATTAGTGGTTGATATTATGATTGTTATCATGATGATATCTGTTGTTATATTTTGGAGTACTACTTTGGATTTCATGCTGCCTTTGGATTATTAGTGGTTAGTATGACTATTTTCATGATGCTAGTTGATGTTCTATTACTGTTGCTTGGAGTATTATTTTCAGAGATGATGTTTACATGTGGATCTTAGTTGGATAGCTTGTTCTTGCATATTGGAGTAGTAGTATTATTGTTTTCAGATTCATCATGATAGTAGTGTTATGCTATCCTCGGAGTATTTTGGTATGATAATATTAAGCTTGGATTATTGGTTGGATATTGCTATGACTTGGATTATAGTTTGATAGTTGACATTGGAGTATCAGTTATCACATTTATATTTGGGGGTTAAATTCCGTCATTAAGTTGGTCAGGTGCCACCGAACCGGGCTTTTCCAATGCAACCATATTTTCCTTTTATGGGAAGGCCCTAATGCGATGCTATTATCATGCCTCTCGTCGGTGCCTCCAACGAGGGAAGGTTATGCGCGAGCGCTACCCTAATCAGGTAGGATGTCATAAGCCTTGTGTGCCCGTAGTTGGTATTGAGAGCGCTTGTCCCCGTTTGGGACCATTTTGCCACGACGCTGGCTGTTGGTGTCTGGGTTAGACACGGGGCCACCCATGACTTAACCCAGTGGGGAGTTAGTCGGAGTGGCCGGGAGAGTGTCATGGTAGTAGATCGGTTTTGTTGGAACGCCGTTGGTCCACCCGAATGGTAGTGCGAGGCCATGGGTTCCGTAGTGTGGGTACAGTGCGCTACCTCTACAGAGTGTGTGTTTAATCTATCGATAGCCGCACCCTCGGTCATGGGCATAAGTTCGTACTAGGTCACACCGTTTGATCAGTCCTCACACAACGGAATGACTTATAGGTGATATATATATATATATATATGTTGATATTGTGAGTTGTAACAGTTTGGTAGGATGATGATGATGAGGTTGGCATGATCTTGAGAATGATCATTCAGTTTGTGATGTGGTCACGAGGTGATCATGTGGATGTTCCGTTTGTGATCCGTGAGTGGTCACCGTTTTGCTTTGGTCACGAGGTGATCGAGGCGTATATGGCTTGGCCGGTTAGCCAAGTGTGAGATGGTTCATGTGGTACTTGAGATCTGAGATGATGGCTTATCAGTATTCTAGTAGTTCATATCATGATTATTAGTTGCTTCATCATGGTAGCTGTTAATTTAATTTAATTAACCTGTTTAATGCTATGTTATTGTCTTTCCTTGATGTTTTTGGTTGTTGTGAGCTTGCAAGTACATTCAATGTACTGACATGGCATGTCATGACAGATTGCAGGTGATGCCGTGATTGCTTGATTGCTTGTCGTGGTTTCCATTCGTGCGAGCTAGACCGTGTCCTAGCCAGAGTCCCTACAGAGTGGAGTTCACCGCCTTCGTCGTTGTTCCGCTGCTACGAGTTGTTCCGCTAGTAGCATAGAGCAAGTGTAGTATCACAGACGTAGTGTCACCGTGCTGATGTGCTTCTTTGTAACATCAGACCCTTGTATTAGTATTCTTGTAATAAGAGTTGATTTGTTCTATGTCAAGTAGTGCCGTATTCCAAAGACTTCTCCT
>NW_025225257.1:0-7733 GCF_018294505.1 Triticum aestivum
GGGGCGCCGTGCCCGAACCAGTTCGGGCAGAGGGGGTGCAAGGAGCAAGGGGAGTGGGGGTTGCTCCTCGATCCAGATTGGATCGGGAGGGGGAGAGGGAGTGGCGACGTGAGGGGGAAAGTGGGGGAGTGGGGCGCTAGGGTTTCGGGGGGAGCAGGGGTTAAGGCGGCGGGGTGGGCCGGCTGGGCCAGGTGGGCTGGCCGGCCATCTGGGTTAGTGGTCCGTGGGGGGGAGGTTCCCCTCTTTTTTTTGTTAGTTTAAGTTTTTGTTTTTCTTTTTTTCTTTTTATCTATTTATTTCCTTTTCCATTTTAATTTAATTTAAAATATTTATGCATTATGTAAAAGTGTGTTTCCTTCGCCTTAAATTCCTAAACATTAATTGGCACGCTCCAAACATTTTAGTTTTAAAGTTTGAAAATTTTTGTTGTTTGACATATTTTGAATTTGACTTTTGAACCGGTTTTGAACTAACGAGATTAGCAACAGTAACCGGGGTGATGTGGCATCGTTAACGTGGGATTACTGTTGCCTGAATATCCGGGCATCACATCTGGACTTTGTCATGGCCGGGGCGAAATCTCCACATGGCTGACGGCTCGTAACACTACTAGGAAAATGCTTGTTAGTGGTGTACCTGTTTTGGCCATTAATAGCGCACTACAGGTGCGTCACTAGCATCACGCCACTAGTAATTAATACTAATGGCGCACCAGGAATGACGCACCCGTGGTGCGCCATTAGTATCCAGCTCAAGCACGCTTAACTTCAGAGTTCTATCCAACCCCAGCACCAGCTCACTTAACAGGCACTTGTTGATATATCTAGCATATCAATCCTATTAAACATTGTTGATGTCTAGGACTTTGTTCATATTCATGAGTGTGATGAAATTTTAAAAAAATATTTCAAACTTTTGTTCATATTACGTATCATATTTTGAACATTTTTTCCAAAAAAAATCAAAACTAATTTTTTTTTCTGTTACTAGTGGCGCACCTAACAAATGGTGCGCTACTACTAAGTTTGAATTTTTTTTTTCCATTTCCCCTTTAGATCTTAAATGCCCCGTATCTTTTTTCTTTTAGGTTTTTGGGATTCTAAAAATCTTCAACGGTCTACCCTGGTTGAATTCGGATGTAACTTTTCGAGTAGATGAGTGTACCATTACTAGTTAAACTAGTAATGGTGCATTATCCCCTGGTGCGTCATTACTAGTTTTGGAAAAAAAAATTATTAATGGTGGCGCACTGTGGATGTGGTGCGCCACTGCTATATAGCAGTGGCGCACCACATATATGGTGCACCATTAATGTCCATATTATCTATAGGCCTTTTTCTAGTAGTGTAGCAACGATGTTTGCAGGTGTCATGTCCTCCTTGGGGGTTCTGTTTTGATCTTGACCTTGTCTCTTCTCTAGTGCTGGGGAAACCCTTGTTCTGGTTCATTGGAACAGGCAGCAACGGCATCCCGACATCGTGTCCATCAAGGCGCCGCCTTGGCTTCTCGCAGAGTCCTTGGAGTTGGAGCTTGAGGTGTCTTAGTTTTCGGTTTGGGTTTTCCCCAAGAGCATGGGCCTCCTGGGCACTATGTATGCCATCACCAACACTCCAGGCATGTCTTCTTCTCTAATTTGGCTAGGTCCTGCCACCCACTTGCCAAGTTCTCTAGGCGATTTGGGTGGGGAGGTACGTTGACCCAGTTAGCCTTATGTTGGTTGTCGTGGCTAAGTTGTGTAGTGCAAACAAGATAATTGCTTGCTCCCAAGATAAGCAGCACCTGCACACACCTGCACACAACCAAGACAACTGCTTGCTCCCAAAGTAACAAAGGGTTGTGCGAGTTACAAGATTAAAAACAAATAGTGGTGGATAGTAATATAGAACAGCAAAATAAAATTGATAACATCAATTTTTATAGGAGTAATATTTAATGGGGAATAGACATGGGGCCATAGATTCACCAGGCCGCTCGTAATGGGTAGTATGATAAGTTAGTACTCCCTCCGGTCCTTTTTACTCTGCATATTAGGTTTGTCTGAAGTCAATCTCATCCAACTTTGACCAAGTTTATATAAAAAATTATTGACATTTACATAACAACACCAACATCATTAGATTCATCTCGGAATATATTTTTATATTATATTTATTAGATATAATAGATGCTAATAATGTTTAATATAAATTTGGTCAAACTTAGCTAAGTTTGACTTTCGGCAAATCCAATGTGCAGAGTAAAAAGGACCGGAGGGAGTATCATGTATATAATACTAGTGTATGGTAGCACCTCCGTAATGCATAGTATCATAGAGTGGCATCTTAGATGACCTTATATATGGGTTGTTTGTATCGGTTTTCGTCCAATTTTTCGTAAATTAAATGGGAAACTCTCTTCTTAATTAATCAATGAGGCAAATATTTTGCCTCCCTCTTAAAAAAATTGTAAAGGGATTAATCAAATGGTTTATAGGTGGCAGCGATTAAACCCACCGTGATCGTCTCTCCTCCAAGGAAAGGCGGCTAGGGTTTCTGCCTTCCATCGGCGGCAGCGCCGATCTGGCACGTCTCCTGTGGCCTTAAGGCTATGAGTGCATGGTGGATTTCTGGTCTTGCCAGCGGGAGGGCTCTGTTTTTCTTAGGGTTTGTCTCCTGCTCAGGAAGACGAGACAACAGCAACTTCTTAAAGATGGAACAAGGTTCTCCCTGCCTAGCCCCGTTCCGATGGTGCGTCTAGCTTCGTCGCAGGGCGTGTGACGGTGTGTCTCCGGCGGATCTCGCAGGATAAGGTCGATGGTTGTCTTTGGTGGATCTGCTCACATCCAGTCTTTGTTCTTGTGTGTTCAGGTTGGATCCTTTCGATCTACATTTCTCTTCATCGGGTTGATGTTCTGGTGCGTTGGTCCTATGAGGCCGTAGCACAACGACTTCGGGATTGTCTATTATAACAAGTTATGACCGGCTCCGGCAAGGGAGGAGGGATGACGGCGGCGCGCCTTCGGCTTGCTTTAGTGCTTGTAGTCGTCGCTAGATGGTCTATGAATCTGGATGTAATTTTTATTATTTATTATGGTGTTCGCTGTACTGTCATGATTAAAGGTGAATAAATTGTTGGAAAAAAACTCAACCCATGTAGGGTCTAATCATGTGCAACCGAACAGGGCCTAACATGTTGCCAGTAGTATTTCCGTTTGATTTGCCTAGAGAAGATCGACCGAACTTATTTTTTGGCGATTCTGTATAGACGCACATAAATCCTCCTTGCCAGTAGTTGCTAGATCGTTCGGATCGAGGAACGGGGCCGGTGACTCCAATGTGAGATTTGTTCCTTTGCAAAACGTCGGAACTAATTGTTTTTTTTTCATTCAAGAGCACTATTAATTTTGCGGTACACGCTGAACCACATACTTAAAACCAGGCCAGGACAGCTGCGACACCTCAAAGGCATCGACCTGCTGCCATCCCTCCCTTGCCTAAGCCGCATGTCGTGAGGTATTCACTGCCGCCGTCCTCTCCCTCTTCTTCCTAGTTCCAGCACCCGACGGCAACTCTCTGACGCCTTCCCATTCTACACCACAGTGACTGACCGGTGATCGGGGCCACGTCGGCCGTCGACCCAGCTCGACTCCAACTCTTGGGGGCTCGACACTACCTAGCCCATCACCATAATGGCGGAGCTGTGCGATCTTCCTGCTGCCGTTGTAGCGTCATCCGAGGAAAGTTCATATGTGATCAAGATAGACGGATACTCAAGAATCAAGGGGCAAGTTCAGCATGGCAACTACGTGAAATCTACCCCTTTCACTGTTGGAGGTCACGACTGGTTTGTGGAGTATTACCCAAACGGTTCCGACACCGAAAAGTATGAAGCCGGCTTCATATCTGTTTTTCTAGCCCTTGCCCCCGCTGGCGCCAAGGATGTGAAGGCAAAATTTAGATTTAGTCTGCTTGACAGGGAAGGGGAACCAGTGGCGTCAAAAAGCAAGAACACCTCCGAACACATCTTCAATAGCAAACGTTCAAGTAGGGGTTTTAGTAGTTTTATCAAGAAGGCTGATCTTGAGGGAGCGGCGCATCTAAGGCACGACAGTTTCAGCATCAGGTGTGATGTTACCGTCGTGAAGTATATCCACAGAGGTAATCGGATTACTTTGATTCCTCCAAGCAACTTGCATCAACATCTCGGTGACCTCCTCCTAGAGAGCAAAGATGGAGCGGACGTGACCTTTCATGTCGGCGAGGTGAGTTTCTTGGCTCATAGGTCCATACTCGCTGCTCGGTCATCCATCTTTAGAGCGGAGCTCTTTGGCGCCATGAAGGAGAAATGCGGTAGTCCAATTGAAATCAGTGATATGGAAAGTGATGTATTCAAATCATTGCTCCACTTCATATACACCGACTCACTGCCCGTTTCTGAGACGAGTAGTGGGGGTGAAACACGGAGAGACGCGGTGATGGCTAGCCATCTACTTGTTGCAGCTGACAGGTACAACATTGAGAGGTTGAAGCTGATTTGCGAAGAGAAGTTGTGCAACCTCATCGACTCCAACATCGTGGCGACCACTTTGGCTCTAGCTGAGCAGCACGGCTCTTATAGAGTCAAAGATGCTTGCTTTGAGTTCCTTGTTTCTCCTTCCAATTTGGAAGCGATGATGGCAACTGATGGTTACAAGCATCTGAAGAATAGCTGCCCGTCTGTTCTCAGGGAGCTGGCTGCTAGTTTCCTGCCGGCCGAGCTGAAAGCGGTCAAAGATATTATCATGACAATTTAGTAGTGTGGCTCATGATCATTGCATCTAATATAATAATTCGGTATCTACGTTCTTACCTATTTCACTGTACGGTACTACGGTCTATGGTTGCATGTATGTCTCAGGGGCTAAGGGCAAAACAATGTATCTATATTCATATTCATTTTGCAATCAGAATGCGAAGTGGTAGGTGATACTTGTGTCTTGTATTTGCTGGGGATGCATGACTAGTGTCGAACTGGATTTGTTGTGTAGTTTTTGTTACGGTTTTGTAAGGACTTAAAGCTTGTGCAGTTTCTGCCCCACGTGTAGCCAAGTTTTTACCTTGCTTAACAAAGATATGAGTAGCTTTGTGATTCCAAGTTTGCATACGGAAAAAGCTTTGATTTTTTCTAGAAAAATAGGTAGGCTTCCCCAGCTCCATTACTCAGAAAGAAGCCCGCGAAAAAGGTCCATATTGGTTTTGCAACAAAGAAAAGCGTTGCGGCGGATTTTTTTTTAAAAGGAGGCCATCCCCTGGCCTCTGCATCGAAAAGATGTATGCGGCCACTTTATTAGAGCAAGTCCAAGAAAACAAATAGTCCGGTCTGTAAAGTACAGCTCATAAAAGAAGTGACATAAAAAAATAAACAACTACAAGCCACAACCGGCTGGACGAAAGGACACTAAGGACCTATCCTATTATGCGATCGCCATTCAAATCGGTTGAATATAGCCCGTGCTACCATCTCCCATCGGTTGCACCCAGTAGACAGCTGCTTCCTGGAGCCCGTAGGAGTGAGTAACGACCACGTACGGATCCAATGCCGTAGCCCTGAAGATAACCTGCAAGAAGTTAATAATAGAAAGTCTGTTAAAAATCATATTATTCCTGCAGTTTCATATAGCCCAAAGAAGTGCGCATATTTCAATTCGAATATTTGACGCAATATGAGGAGTCACTCCATTTAGCCACGTCCCAAACAACGCGTCAATGCTAACAGGAGGAATAATATTAAAGGCTATATGAACAGACCTTCAAAGTAACTTCGCGAGAGGGCAATTAAGAAATAGGTGTTGGATTGTTTCATCGTGAACACAAAAGCAACATCGTGAACTGCCTACCCATCGCCGCTTTAATAAGTTATCTTTGGTAAGAATCACTTGCTTGTGTACAAACCACATAATGTGTATCGATCTTGGGATTGGGACGTTGCAACGGATCTAAAAAGTGCAAAGGGAATAAGGCAAAATGTGCAGTACAGGCGTACAACTACATTAGGTTACACACTTTAAGACTTTGATGTCAGGCGCGCTGCAGCCATCGACCAACAAGGGGATTCATCAGACGGGGCTCTCTGCTGCAGCTTCAGTGCATGCTATATGCTCAAGGGTGGATGTGTGAGAAGAACCGATCCACTTGCTCCATTATATCATCCTGGAAAATAAGCTGCCATTTCTGGACTGTTCTTAAGACGAGTCACCATATGTGTTTCAGCGACAGGCAATGGACACCACCAAAAACTAGGTTGTGTAATTCTGGTTCTGAGCAAGGTACGGACAAGGCCGAGAGTGACAAGATGTCCAAGTGGGCGGCTAAAAAGAAGCTTATCTGTTTCCGTTGTGGGGAACCGGGACACTTTTTGGTTCAGTGTACTGTGGAGTTATGCGATTTGTGCCGGAAACCTAAACACACAGCTGCCGAGTGTCCTCTGATGTTGGGGCCTAAACCATCCGTTCAGATATACGGGGTGTGTTGTTCGGAGTTGATGTTTTTTGAGTCTCCATCTTTGAAAACCTCGGCTCCCATAGTGGAAACTTCCTTCCCTGGTGTGGTGAAGGTGGTTCATGGTCCGTTGACCGAAGCACAGATCATTCATCAGTTGAGAGAGCTCGCTCCGGGTAATTTTCAGTGGTCCTTACTTAAGCTCGCAGATAATTCTTATAAAGTGGATTTCCCGTCCAAGGAGGATCGGCTGAGGATACTCAAGTTCGGTATGAGCAGGGTCACGGGTACTAGTTTTGTGCTGGAGTTTGATGAGTGGAAAAAGAAAGAGCCACAGGGCACGCCGTTAACTCAGATTTGGGTTCGTTTCTTGGGAGCCCCGTCTGCTCCTCTGGACAGCTTCTTGGTGACGTGGAGCATGGGCTCTTTGATTGGCAGGACTGAGCAGGTGGATATGCAGTTCACTCAGGCTCACGGGGTGGCACGGCTTCTTGTTAGTGTCGCTAACATTGAGTTTCTGCCAGACGTGGTGCCTTGGACTCATGCAGGCGTTTTATATCAGTTGGATGTTGAGTATGAGGATCCTAATCTGTTCAGTGAGTTTGAGGATGATAATCCCATGGACACTTCTGAGGGATGAGGTGCTTTGGGCAACCAGGATGATTATGCTAAGAGTGATGATGACAAGGCCAAGGGGCCTTCGGGGCCGTCAGACACTGGTGACTCTGCCCCTATTGGGTCTACTGCTACAGTTCCGACTACCACTCTTCAGCTTGGTTCTTTGGGGCGTTCTCGGCTCCGCCGAAGCTGTCGTGTGACCAGGTCGTTTCAGCGAGCCCGAAGCTGAGTTTGTGTGTGTCGAAGCTTGTTGAGGAGGGAGGTGCCACGGGGCAGGAGGCCCCGCCCTCGGCTCTCTCCTTTCCCTCGCCACCGGTCGAGGTGGCTGCGCCAGTGGTCGCGTGCGGAGGTGACGGGCAAGAGGCTCGGCCCTCTGAGCCTTTGTCACCGTCGGTGCCGAGGGTCGGCTCGGCGCTCTCGCCCCTGAGGTCGCCGATTTGCGGGGGAGCGGGCGTGCAGGAGGCCGTCGTCTCCCCTACTGTTGCTTTGGAGGGCGGCCCGGGTGGTCTGGCCGCTTCGTCACCGCACTCCATGGACCGCGCTATGCCGATTTCGCCGGTCTCGGGTCTCGGCGGGATTTTCGTGGATAGGCCGAGGGAGCTTTCGTCGTCTTTGGGTGATGTTCCGGTGGCCGCGGCGCTGGCCACCGCTGTTGGGGGA
>NW_025225258.1:0-929 GCF_018294505.1 Triticum aestivum
GTTTACATAGCATCACGAAATAACAGATTCAGCCTAGCAAAACAGTAACAGCAAGTACACCACTTAACAACCTCGATTCACTCACCACAAGTCACTGCATGACAATATAAGCATAGCATCATCAAGAAGACATGTTTATGTAACCAACCAAGGCAAGAACAAGTCCATAGCATGCAAGGATCAACTATAGCAAGCTTGGCTAAATTGAATAACAAGTAAACAATCTGCCAGGAAACATTTTGAAGCAAAAGTAGAGCACCAAAATGACAAGCTAGTCTACTCCATAATTGCAACAAAGGGCATGAATGGATAGAGCATAACCATATGTTCAAAACACCCTTACTGAAGTATCTCTAAATATGCATGGATCTCTCTGTAGCCTCAAGTTTACATGGCATAAAAATAACAGCAGAACAGGGACTGAAATCAGCAACAGCAAGTACCCTACTTAGCAAGCTCGATGCACACAGCACACAAATCACAAAAATATATGGATAGCACATCTGGAAATATGACATGGCATAGATCAAAACACATGTAGACATCAACCTCATAGGATGCACACATCAATCATTGCAAAAATGACAAAAGAGCATGTTATATCAGTTTCAGCAGATTAGCATCACTTAGCACTCTTCCAACAGCATTTCGGGCATCAAGATGAACTCAAATGAATATGATGCAATGGAATGAAATGAAGTACTCGTAGAGGCGAACAATTTGACACATTACACACACGAAATGGAGCTACGGATGCAGAGTTATAGCAGGTCAAACATGGCACGAAAATAACAAAATCTGGGACTTAGGCAATTTCGGGGGCAAAGTCAACCTGCGGGCATGGATTACGAGGATGGTCGGGATCTCGCCGGAGAGCGTCGGGGACACCGGAGACGGGGAGGGAGATGGCCGGGAAACTCGGGGTCGCC
>NW_025225259.1:0-24425 GCF_018294505.1 Triticum aestivum
TGAGAATATGATGCTGCCTAAATTGGATACATTTGTTTTGCTTACAAATGAAGGGCCTAGCTTGGAGAAGGATGAACATTGGAGCAAGAACAAGAACGGAGTTACAAGTGATGATTTCAGGACTTTGAAGCCACCATAATGGGTGCATGAAGCCTTGGACGAAATATACAAGATGCCACTTCATAAATTTCGTTCCGAGGCTATTTTAGGTGCTGCGTCACCTTATTATTGGGCCAGGCCCATGTAATTTCGAAATACATAAGTATAGGCTATTTTTAGAGTCCGTATGTGTGGGGAAACAAGAGATAGGGTTGATTTCGGACCCCTCCACCAAGGGCCACGAAATTCCCCCCCTCTTCCTCCATATATACAGCCCTTAGGGCATCGTTTAGACTTTGGGTTTTGTTTAGATTAAAAGTTCGCCATAGCTGCAACTTCGCGTACTTCGTTTGTGTTCAACGACCAGACAAAGGCGTCACAGAACCCCACCTTGATCAATAAAGCTTTCATCTTATATTCGCAATATCCAGATTCAATCTCAGTTTCTTGCTTGTTCTTCGTTTGCTCGCAGGAAACAGACCCTCGTGGTCAGGTTGATCGTGCTCCGGCGTGGTCAATAACCTCTCGGAGTTGGTTTAGCGATTGCTAAGGCGCGACGTCCTCGCACGTTCGTAGTCGGATCGTCAAAGTCGACTGCCACCAAAGCGATATCCATCATCTCATCGAAAGACGGGACACCTTTGCCTCTATCAATATATGGTGGTAGATGGCAGCGGTGGTGGTATATGACAGCTGTGGTGGTATATGGATACGGATTCGAAGCGGTGGCGGATAAACGGTGGTGGTAGATGGCAGGGGCGATGATGATGGTGCGGCGGCGGCGTGACAACTTATGACCAGAACTCGAAACTCTAAAAGACTAGACTATAAGACGAGCAACTAGAAACGACGATGCAACCGCAAATTCAACAAAGCAAAACCCTAAAAAGATTATGCAAAGGCTCAGATTGGTTCGGATATGATGAACTAACCCTAAATTTTTTTTGTGGCTTTTTCGTGGACTATAGGTATGAAGAACAGACTCGATCTAAACTACGAAAAAACTGTAAAATCTCACCGAGCAACCTGGAAATCTGATACCACTTGATAGAGGCAAAGGTGTCCTGTCTTTCGATGAGATGGTGGATTTCGCTTTGGTGGAAGTCGACTTTGACGATCCGACTACGAACGTGCGAGGACGTCGCGCCTTAGCAATCGCTAAACCAACTCCGAGAGGTTATTGACCACGCCGGAGCACGATCAACCTGACCACGAGGGTCTGTTTCCTGCGAGCAAACGAAGAACAAGCAAGAAACTAAGATTGCAATCTGGATATTGCGAATATAAGATGAAAGCTTTATTGATCAAGATGGGGTTCTGTGACGCCTTTGTCTGGTCGTTGAACACAAACGAAGTACGCGAAGTTGCAGCTATGGCGAACTTTTAATCTAAACAAAACCCAAAGTCTAAACGATGCCCTAAGGGCTGTATATATGGAGGAAGAGGGGGGAATTTCGTGGCCCTTGGTGGAGGGGTCCGAAATCAACCCTATCTCTTGTTTCCCCACACATACAGACTCTAAAAATAGCCTATACTTATGTATTTCGAAATTACATGGGCCTGGCCCAATAATAAGGTGACGCAACACCTAAAATAGCCTCGGGACGAAATTTAGGAAGTGGCATCTTGTATATTTCGTCCAAGGCTTCATGCACCCATTATGGTGGCTTCAAAGTCCTGAAATCATCACTTGTAACTCCGTTCTTGTTCCCCTTGCGCATGCCATCATCTCCATGCTTGTTCTTGCTCCAATGTTCATCCTTCTCCAAGCTAGGCCCTTCATTTGTAAGCAAAACAAATGTATCCAATTTAGGCAGCATCATATTCTCATGAACATTAGAATCATTACCAAGAAACAAAAGTACCTGGTAATTTAGTTGGCGTGCACGAGCTCTAGTAATTGGTCCAGTATGTATAGCAGCAGGGGCTGTGGGTGTAACAATTGTATTGATGTCCTCATCAAAGAGGCAACAAATCAATAGGTGCATGAGGTAGGAAACCATAGACAACTTCAAAAGGGCACATCTTAGTAGTAGAATGCAATGAACGATTATAAGCAAATTCAATATGAGGCAAGCATTCCTCCCACATTTTCTTATTATTCTTCAAAACAGCCCTAAGCATAGTAGACAACGTTCTATTGACTACTTCAGTTTGTCCATCAGTTTGGGGGTGACAAGTAGTACTAAAAAGCAGTTTAGTCCCCAACTTAGCCCATAAACATCTCCAAAAGTGGCTAAGAAATTTAGTATCACGATCTGAAACAATAGTATTTGGCACACCATGCAAGCGAATAATTTCACGAAAGAACAAATCAGCAACATTAACAGCATCATCGTTTTTATGACATGGTATAAAGTGTGCCATTTTCGAGAATCTATCCACGACAACAAATATGCTATCCCTCCCCTTCTTTGTTCGAGGTAAACCTAAAACAAAGTCCATAGATATATCCTCCCAAGGAACACTAGGTACAGGCAAAGGCATATATAAACCATGAGGATTGAGTCGTGACTTAGCTTTTTGACATGTAGTGCATCGAGCAATAAAACGCTCAACATCCCGTCTCATCTTTGGCCAAAAGAAATGTGTAGCAAGTACGTCCTCCGTCTTCTTCACGCCAAAGTGTCCCATTAATCCTCCTCCATGCGCCTCCTGCAACAACAAAAGACGAACGGAGCTAGCTGGAATGCATAGCTTGTTAGCACGAAACACAAATCCATCGTTAACGAGAAACTTGTTCCACATTCTTTACAATTCTGCATTACATCTTTAAAATCAGCATCATGCACATATTGATCTTTGATGGTCTCCAAACCAAATATTTTGAAGTCAAGTTGTGAAAGCATAGTATAGCGGCGAGACAATGCATCAGCAATAACATTTTCTTTTCCCTTCTTGTGTTTAATGACATAAGGGAAAGTCTCAATGAATTCAACCCATTTAGCATGTCTACGATTCAGTTTAGCTTGACTTTTAATATGTTTCAAAGATTCATGATCAGAATGTATAACAAATTCTTTGGGCCATAAATAATGTTGCCATGTTTCTAAAGTCCGAACAAGAGCATATAATTCTTTATCATAAGTAGAATAATTCAGACTAGGCCCACTCAATTTTTCAGAAAAGTATGCAACAGGTTTGCCATCTTGTAATAACACACCTCCTAATCCAATTCCACTAGCATCACATTCAAGCTCAAAAGTCTTATTAAAATCAGGAAGTTGGAGTAAAGGAGCATGTGTCAACTTATCTTTCAATACCGTGAAGGCTTCTTCCTGTGCGGTACCCCAAACAAAAGGCACATCCTTCTTTGTAAGCTCGTTGAGAGGTGCAGCAATGGTGCTGAAATCTCTCACAAAACGCCTATAGAATCCAGCGAGGCCAAGAAAACTCCTCACTTGTGTGACCGTTTTGGGCTTCGGCCAACTCTCAATAGCTTCAATCTTGGCTTTGTCAACTTCAATTCCCTGTGGAGTAACAACATAGCCAAGAAAAGATACTCGGTCGGTGCAAAAGGTGCACTTCCCAAGGTTACCAAACAAACGTGCATCACGTAGAGCAATAAAAACAGCACGTAAATGTTCCAAATGTTCTTCCAAAGATCTGCTATAAATCAGTATGTCATCAAAGTAAACTACCACAAATCGTCCAATGAAAGCACGTAAAACTTCGTTCATTAATCTCATGAAAGTACTAGGTGCATTAGTTAACCCAAAAGGCATGACTAACCACTCATATAATCCAAACTTAGTTTTAAATGCTGTTTTCCATTCATCTCCCAATTTCATACGAATTTGAAGGTAGCCACTACGCAAATCAACTTTGGAGAATATTGTAGAGCCACTCAATTCATCAAGCATATCATCTAGCCTAGGAATAGGATGACGATAACGAATAGTAATATTATTAATGCCTCTACAATCAACACACATACGTGATGTACCATCCTTTTTCGGCACTAGAATAATAGGAACAGCACAAGGACTAAGGGATTCGCGTATATAACCTTTGTCGAGAAGCTCTTGTACTTGGCGCATAATCTCCTTCGTCTCCTCTGGATTGGTACTGTATGGTGCACGGTTTGGCAGTGAAGCACCGGGAATTAAGTCAATCTGATGCTCAATCCCTCGAATAGGCGGTAATCCCGGTGGCACGTCTTGTGGAAAGACGTCAGCGAACTCCTGCAAAATGTTAGTGACAGCAGGAGGCAAAGAGGAAGGCACGTCCTCGAATGAAAATAATGCCTCTTTGCACACAAAAGCATAGCAAACAGATTTGCTGAAATCTAGCTCATCAATATCAGATTTGGTGGCAAATAAACATGCACTTTTCAATTTAATTTCAGAAGCAACACTAGATGGTTTATTATTAGGCTTCATTTGTTGCTCAAATTCTTTTGCCACAATCTGATTTTCACTCTTATTCGTCTCCTGTTTTGCTTTATTAGCTCTACTAATATCATCTTTCAAAATGGAATCAGGAGTCATAGGAAGCAAAGTAATATTTTTATCCTTATGAACAAGAGTATAGTGATTGTTTCTACCATGGTGTACAGAATTTTTATCAAATTGCCATGGTCTACCAAGTAATAAGGAACATGCTTGCATAGGTACCACATCACAATCAACATAATCAGCATATGTAGAGATACTAAAATGCACACGAACAGTACGTGTTACCTTAACCTTGCCGCTGTTGTTGAAGCATTGGATGTAGTAAGGATGTGGATGTGGTCTTGTGGTGAGAGAAAGCTTCTCCACCATCTCCATGCTAGCCAAGTTGTTGCAGCTCCCTCCGTCTATTATGACGCGCACAGAACGTTCCTTCACAACTCCCTTGGTATGGAACAAATTGTGCCTCTGATTTTGCTCAGCTTGTGTGACCTGCACACTCAAAACACGTTGAGCAACTAAACATTCATACCTGTCAGCGTCTTCGGGAGCCATGTATTGCGTCTCATGATCAGAATCATCTCCACCATGTTCTTCACGTGTAATAAGAGCCAATGTCTCCTCATCATAGTCACTAGCGGACTCATATCCACCACCCTCGGTAGCAATCATCACACGCGGAGATTTGCATTCTCTCGCATAATGACCTCCTCCCTTACAACGACGACAAATAATATCACTTGTGTGCCCTGTTGATGCCCTGGAAGAAGAAGAACTCTGTGCAGGCCCAGCAGGTGCGCTCTTGGCAGATAATGGTGGTTGTTCCTGTTTTCTTGTATCACGGCTGTAGGAGGCACCTGATTGAGGTGCTGGTGCAATTGAAGTAGAAGATGCACGCGGTGTCCATGATGAAGGTCGGCCTACAGAAAAGTTAGTTCGCGCCAATGCTTGTCGATCCTGCACTTCACGTTCAGCTTTACAAGCAAGATGGAATAAACGAGTGATATTAGTATACTCCTTATAGTCTAGAATGGTCTGAATCTCTCTATTTAATCCACCCAGAAAACGTGCAAGCATAGCTTCATTCTCCTCAACAATACCACATCGAATCATGCCAGTTTGTAATTCCTGATAATATTCTTCTACAGAATGTTTTCCTTGTCTTAAACGCTGCAATTTTTGAAGCAATTCACGTTGATAATATGGTGGAACCCAACGCGTACGCATAGCGGTTTTCAAAGCAGCCCAAGTAGTTGGAATAGGATATAATCTACAATGTTCAGACCACCATACACATGCAAAACTAGTGAAAGCACAAACAGCAGCAGCAACTCATCTCTCCTCAGGATATTGTAAACATGTAAATCGTTGTTCAGTTTCTAACTCCCAAGTAAGATATATATCAGGAACATATCTACCCTCAAATGGTGGAATATTCAATTTCAGTTTAGGAATATGGACATCATCTCGTACCTGAGGTGGTGGTGCAGGCCTACCATTACGAATATATACCTGAGGTCGACCTGCTGGTGGTGGTGCAGGTGGCTGCACGTAGTGCTGATTTTGATCAACCTCATCCTCATAATCTCCCACATAATCATCCTCCTCCGCATCAGCAACAGGAGCCACAGAAGTATCAACAGCAGCACCAACAGTTTGGCCAAACGCAAGAGGAACACGGCTCGCTCGGCGAATGTCTGTTTCGCGATGTGGAGGTAGTCGTTGTTGTTGTTGTTGTTGGAGAGGTGCGTTAGGTGCAGCGGGTGGTGGTGGTGGAAGACGCGCAAGCAATTCATTAAACTTGTTATCGAGCTTTGTTTCGAACGTCTTCTCCATGCCATCTATCTTCTCCATGGCCTCTTCAAATCTGTTTAGCACGTCTTGCACCTGTTCACTCATCATTTGCTGAAATTTATCATGCAAATCCTTATTCGTCATGTTCTCCCAGTCAGTCTCGTCGGCTTGTGATCCTGGCATGGTTAGCAGCAATAGAAACACACAAGAATATGATCCTACAGACTACTAACAAGAGGTGGTGGTGGGTGTCACAAATCCGTCAAGCAAATCTCAAATTCTTACCAGTTCTTACCCAGCAGCAGGCGGTGATCGGCAACCGTTGTAGTCAAAAGCTCTCAAAGCTTGGATAGAGCGATTACCAGGGGAGTCAAACGCACGACGTAGATGTATGTGGAGCTGGGAAGGCTTATAATATCGTAGCAAAAAGGGTCAGCAATTATCAATTCAGAGATGCAAAGTTGAATAAACGCTCAACGACGGTACTGTGCTGGTCCTAGGCTAGACTGTGCTTGAGACGCGAGCCTAGAACACCAACAAAATCACGGCGCGGCACGTAAACAAGGGAAAAGCACACTCTGGAATTTTTTTTTCGCTCTTTTTTTTTGCGCTCTTTTTTCTTCTTTTTTTTGCGCTGCTTTTTTTTTGCGAAAAATCACTATAATGGTGAGTGTCTCAAAACTCTTCCTAGCTCAAACTGACAGGATGGGCACGAAATTTTTTCGACCAATTTTTTTTTGACTGCCCGGACCCAAAAACTGGAAACGGGTCAAAAAAATTTCCTATAATGGCACCTGTCTCAAAACACTTAGAAACACCTAAAAATAGGATAGCCGGAAAAAATTTCGAAAAATGCGTTTTCGAAAAATTTTGGGCCTAAACGGAGCGTGGTTTCCGGACTCTTTTTTTTCCGAAACCTACTCCGGCAAGGAAACACGAATCAGAATCTAGATGGATCTCGAAAACAAACCTAATATGACAAGAACTCGGATTGGTGGTGGATATATGGTGGTAGATGGCAGCGGTGGTGGTATATGACAGCTGTGGTGGTATATGGATACGGATTCGAAGCGGTGGCGGATAAGCGGTGGTGGTAGGTGGCAGGGGTGATGATGATGGTGCGCCGGCGGCGTGACAACTTATGACCAAAACTCGAAACTCTAAAAGACTAGACTCTAAGACCAGCAACTAGACACGACGATGCAACCGCAAATTCAACAAAGCAAAACCCTAAAAAGATTATGCAAAGGCTCAGATTGGTTCGGATATGATGAGGACATCAATACAATTGTTACACCCACAGCCCCTGCTGCTATACATACTGGACCAATTACTAGAGCTCGTGCACGCCAACTAAATTACCAGGTACTTTCGTTTCTTGGTAATGATTCTAATGTTCATGAGAATATGATGCTGCCTAAATTGGATACATTTGTTTTGCTTACAAATGAAGGGCCTAGCTTGGAGAAGGATGAACATTGGAGCAAGAACAAGCATGGAGATGATGGCATGCGCAAGGGAAACAAGAACGGAGTTACAAGTGATGATTTCAGGACTTTGAAGCCACCATAATGGGTGCATCAAGCCTTGGACGAAATATACAAGACGCCACTTCATAAATTTCGTCCCGAGGCTATTTTAGGTGCTGCGTCACCTTATTATTGGGCCAGGCCCATGTAATTTCGACATACATAAGTATAGGCTATTTTTAGAGTCCGTATGTGTGGGGAAACAAGAGATAGGGTTGATTTCGGACCCCTCCACCAAGGGCCACGAAATTCCCCCCTCTTCCTCCATATATACAGCCCTTAGGGCATCGTTTAGACTTTGGGTTTTGTTTAGATTAAAAGTTCGCCATAGCTGCAACTTCGCGTACTTCGTTTGTGTTCAACGACCAGACAAAGGCGTCACAGAACCCCACCTTGATCAATAAAGCTTTCATCTTATATTCGCAATATCCAGATTGCAATCTTAGTTTCTTGCTTGTTCTTCGTTTGCTCGCAGGAAACAGACCCTCGTGGTCAGGTTGATCGTGCTCCGGCGTGGTCAATAACCTCTCGGAGTTGGTTTAGCGATTGCTAAGGCGCGACGTCCTCGCACGTTCGTAGTCGGATCGTCAAAGTCGACTTCCACCAAAGCGAAATCCACCATCTCATCGAAAGACGGGACACCTTTGCCTCTATCACTACATGTCAAAAAGCTAAGTCACGACTCAATCCTCATGGTTTATATATGCCTTTGCCTGTACCTAGTGTTCCTTGGGAGGATATATCTATGGACTTTGTTTTAGGTTTACCTCGAACAAAGAAGGGGAGGGATAGCATATTTGTTGTCGTGGATAGATTCTCGAAAATGGCACACTTTATACCATGTCATAAAAGCGATGATGCTGTTAATGTTGCTGATTTGTTCTTTCGTGAAATTATTCGCTTGCATGGTGTGCCAAATACTATTGTTTCAGATCGTGATACTAAATTTCTTAGCCACTTTTGGAGATGTTTATGGACTAAGTTGGGGACTAAACTGCTTTTTAGTACTACTTGTCACCCCCAAACTGATGGACAAACTGAAGTAGTCAATAGAACGTTGTCTACTATGCTTAGGGCTGTTTTGAAGAATAATAAGAAAATGTGGGAGGAATGCTTGCCTCATATTGAATTTGCTTATAATCGTTCATTGCATTCTACTACTAAGATGTGCCCTTTTGAAGTTGTGTATGGTTTCCTACCTCGTGCACCTATTGATTTGTTGCCTCTTCCATCTTCGGAGAAGGTTAATTTTGATGCTAAACAACGTGCTGAATTGATTTTAAAAATGCATGAGTTAACTAAGGAAAACATTGAGCGTATGAATGCTAAATATAAACTTGCTGGAGATAAGGGTAGAAAACATGTTGTGTTTGCACCTGGAGATCTTGTTTGGTTACATTTGCGTAAGGATAGATTTCCTGATTTGCGCAAATCAAAGTTAATGCCACGTGCTGATGGTCCCTTTAAGGTGTTAGAGAAAATAAATGATAATTGATAGAGGCGAGGGTCCCGATCTTTCGATGAGATGATGGATATCGCTTTGGTGGAAGTCGACTTTGACGATCCGACTACGAACGTGCGAGGACGTCGCGCCTTAGCAATCGCTAAACCAACTCCGAGAGGTTATTGACCACGCCGGAGCACGATCAACCTGACCACGAGGGTCTGTTTCCTGCGAGCAAACGAAGAACAAGCAAGAAACTAAGATTGCAATCTGGATATTGCGAATATAAGATGAAAGCTTTATTGATCAAGGTGGGGTTCTGTGACGCCTTTGTCTGGTCGTTGAACACAAACGAAGTACGCGAAGTTGCAGCTATGGCGAACTTTTAATCTAAACAAAACCCAAAGTCTAAACGATGCCCTAAGGGCTGTATATATGGAGGAAGAGGGGGGGAATTTCGTGGCCCTTGGTGGAGGGGTCCGAAATCAACCCTATCTCTTGTTTCCCCACACATACGGACTCTAAAAATAGCCTATACTTGTGTATTTCAAAATTACATGGGCCTGGCCCAATAATAAGGTGACGCAGCACCTAAAATAGCCTCGGGACGAAATTTATGAAGTGGCATCTTGTATATTTCGTCCAAGGCTTCATGCACCCATTATGGTGGCTTCAAAGTCCTGAAATCATCACTTGTAACTCCGTTCTTGTTCCCCTTGCGCATGCCATCATCTCCATGCTTGTTCTTGCTCCAATGTTCATCCTTCTCCAAGCTAGGCCCTTCATTTGTAAGCAAAACAAATGTATCCAATTTAGGCAGCATCATATTCTCATGAACATTAGAATCATTACCAAGAAACGAAAGTACCTGGTAATTTAGTTGGCGTGCACGAGCTCTAGTAATTGGTCCAGTATGTATAGCAGCAGGGGCTGTGGGTGTAACAATTGTATTGATGTCCTCATCACACTAGATGGTTTATTATTAGGTTTCATTTGTTGCTCAAATTCTTTTGCCACAATCTTATTTTCACTCTTATTCGTCTCCTGTTTTGCTTTATTAGCTCTATTAATATCATCTTTCAAAATGGAATCAGGAGTCATAGGAAGCAAAGTAATATTTTTATCCTTATGAACAAGAGTATAGTGATTGTTTCTACCATGGTGTACAGAATTTTTATCAAATTGCCATGGTCTACCAAGTAATAAGGAACATGCTTGCATAGGTACCACATCACAATCAACATAATCAGCATATGTAGAGATACTAAAATGCACACGAACAGTACGTGTTACCTTAACCTTGCCGCTGTTGTTGAACCATTGGATGTAGTAAGGATGAGGATGTGGTCTTGTGGTGAGAGAAAGCTTCTCCACCATCTCCATGCTAGCCAAGTTGTTGCAGCTCCCTCCGTCTATTATGACGCGCACAGAACGTTCCTTCACAACTCCCTTGGTATGGAACAAATTGTGCCTCTGATTTTGCTCAGCTTGTGTGACCTGCACACTCAAAACACGTTGAGCAACTAAACATTCATACATGTCAGCGTCTTCAGGAGCCATGTATTGCGTCTCATGATCAGAATCATCTCCACCATGTTCTTCACGTGTAATAAGAGCCAATGTCTCCTCATCATAGTCACTAGCGGACTCATATCCACCATCCGCGGTAGCAATCATCACACGCGGAGATTTGCATTCCCTCGCATAATGACCTCCTCCCTTACAACGACGACAAATAATATCACTTGTGTGCCCTGTTGATGCCATGGAAGAAGAAGAATGTTGTGCAGGCCCCGCAGGTGCGCTCTTGGCAGATAATGGTGGTTGTTCCTGTTTTCTTGTATCACGGCTGCAGGAGGCACCTGATTGAGGTGCTGGTGCAGTTGAAGTAGAAGATGCACGCGGCGTCCATGAGGAAGGTCGGCCTGCAGAAAAGTTAGTTCGCGCCAATGCTTGTCGATCCTGCACTTCACGTTCAGCTTTACAAGCAAGATGGAATAAACGAGTGATATTAGTATACTCCTTATAGTCTAGGATGGTCTGAATCTCTCTATTTAATCCACCCAGAAAACGTGCAAGCATAGCTTCATTCTCCTCAACAATACCACATCGAATCATGCCAGTTTGTAATTCCTGATAATATTCTTCTACAGAATTTTTTCCTTGTCTTAAACGCTGCAATTTTTGTAGCAATTCACGTTGATAATATGGTGGAACCCAACGCGTACGCATAGCAGTTTTCAAAGCAGCCCAAGTAGTTGGAATAGGATATAATCTACAATGTTCAGACCACCATACACATGCAAAACTAGTGAAAGCACAAACAGCAGCAGCAACTCGTCTCTCCTCAGGATATTGTAAACATGTAAATCGTTGTTCAGTTTCTAACTCCCAAGTAAGATATATATCAGGAACATATCTACCCTCAAATGGTGGAATATTCAATTTCAGTTTAGGAATATGGACATCATCTCGTACCTGCGGTGGTGGTGCAGGCCTACCATTACGAATATATACCTGAGGTCGACCTGCTGGTGGTGGTGCTGGTGGCTGCTCGTAGATCTGATTTTGATCAACCTCATCCTCATAATCGCCCGCATACTCATCATCCTCCTGGGTACCAGCAGGAGCAGTAGCAGGAGCCAAAGAAGCACCAACAGCAGTAACAGCGGCACCAGAATTTTGTCCTGGCACAATAGGAACACGCTGTGCTCGTCCATACTGATTCGGAAGGGGCGTAGTTGTTGTTGTTGCAGAGGTGCGACAGGTGCAGCCGGTGGTGGAAGACGCGCAAGCAGTTCATTAAATCTGTTATCGAGCTTTGTTTCGAACGTCTTCTCAAGGCCAGTGATCTTCTCCATGGCCTCTTCAAAATTGTTCAGCACATCTTGTACCTGTTCAGTCATCATTTGCTGAAACTTATCATGAAGCTCCTTGTTCGATAAGTTCTCCCAGTCAATCTCGTCGGCTTGTGATCCTGGCATGGTTAGCAGCAATAGAAACACACAAGAATATGATCCTACAGACTACTAAGAAGTGGTGGTGGTGTATCACAAATCCGTCAAGCAAATCTCAAATTCTTACCAGTTCTTACCCAGCAGCAGGCGGTGATCGGCAACCGTTGTAGTCAAAAACTCTCAAAGCTTGGATAGAGCGATTACCAGGGAGAGTCAAACACACGACGTAGATGTATGTGGAGCTAGGAAGGCTTATAGTATGGTAGCAAAAAGGGTCAATAATAATCAATTCAGAGATGCAAAGTTGAATAAACGCTCAACGACGGTACTGTGCTGGTCCTAGGCTAAACTGTGCTAGAGACGCGAGCCTAGAACACCAACAAAATCACGGCGCGGCACGTAAACAAGGGAAAAGCACACTCTGAATTTTTTCTTTCGCTCTTTTTTTTGCGCTCTTTTTTTTGCGAAAAATCACTATAATGGTGAGTGTCTCAAAACTCTTCCTAGGTCAAACTGACAGGATGGGCACGGAATTTTTTTTTTCGACCAATTTTTTTTTTTCGACTGCCCGGACCCAAAAACTGGAAACAGGTCAAAAAAACTTCCTATAAGGGCACCTGTCTCAAAACACTCAGAAACACCTAAAAATAGGATAGCCAGAATTTTTTTCGAAAAATGCGTTTTCGAAAAATTTTGGGCCTAAACGGAGCGTGGCTACACGACTCCGGCAAGGAAACACGAATCGGAAACTAGATGGATCTCGAAAACAAACCTAATAAGCAAGGAACTCGGATTGGTGGTGGATATATGGTGGTGGCATATGGCAGCGGTGGTGGTAGCGGTGGTAGTATATGGATATGGATCGGTGGTGGTATATGGACACGGATTCGGAGCGGTGGCGGATAAGCGGTGGTGGTAGATGGCAGGGGCGATGATGATGGTGCGGCGGCGGCGTGACAACTTATGACCAGAACTCGAAACTCTAAAAGACTAGACTCTAAGACCAGCAACTAGACACGACGATGCAACCGCAAATTCAACAAAGCAAAACCCTAAAAAGATTATGCAAAGGCTCAGATTGGTTCGGATATGATGAACTAACCCTAATTTTTTTTGTGGCTTTTTCGTGGACTGTAGGTATGAAGAACAGACTCGATCTAAACTACGAAAAACTGTAAAATCTCACCGAGCAACCTGGAAATCTGATACCACTTGATAGAGGCGGAGGTGTCCCGTCTTTCGATGAGATGATGGATATCGCTTTGGTGGAAGTCGACTTTGACGATCCGACTACGAACGTGCGAGGACGTCGCGCCTTAGCAATCGCTAAACCAACTCCGAGAGGTTATTGACCACGCCGGAGCACGATCAACCTGACCACGAGGATCTGTTTCCTGCGAGCAAACGAAGAACAAGCAAGAAACTAAGATTGCAATCTGGATATTGCGAATATAAGATGAAAGCTTTATTGATCAAGGTGGGGTTCTGTGACGCCTTTGTCTGGTCGTTGAACACCAACGAAGTACGCGAAGTTGCAGCTATGGCGAACTTTTAATCTAAACAAAACCCAAAGTCTAAACGATGCCCTAAGGGCTGTATATATGGAGGAAGAGGGGGGAATTTCGTGGCCCTTGGTGGAGGGGTCCGAAATCAACCCTATCTCTTGTTTCCCCACACATACGGACTCTAAAAATAGCCTATACTTATGTATTTCGAAATTACATGGGCCTGGCCCAATAATAAGGTGACGCAGCACCTAAAATAGCCTCGGGACGAAATTTATGAAGTGGCATCTTGTATATTTCGTCCAAGGCTTCATGCACCCATTATGGTGGCTTCAAAGTCCTGAAATCATCACTTGTAACTCCGTTCTTGTTCCCCTTGCGCATGCCATCATCTCCATGCTTGTTCTTGCTCCAATGTTCATCCTTCTCCAAGCTAGGCCCTTCATTTGTAAGCAAAACAAATGTATCCAATTTAGGCAGCATCATATTCTCATGAACATTAGAATCATTACCAAGAAACGAAAGTACCTGGTAATTTAGTTGGCGTGCACGAGCTCTAGTAATTGGTCCAGTATGTATAGCAGCAGGGGCTGTGGGTGTAACAATTGTATTGATGTCCTCATCATGGTGTGCCAAATACTATTGTTTCAGATCGTGATACTAAATTTCTTAGCCACTTTTGGAGATGTTTATGGGCTAAGTTGGGGACTAAACTGCTTTTTAGTACTACTTGTCACCCCCAAACTGATGGACAAACTGAAGTAGTCAATAGAACGTTGTCTACTATGCTTAGGGCTGTTTTGAAGAATAATAAGAAAATGTGGGAGGAATGCTTGCCTCATATTGAATTTGCTTATAATCGTTCATTGCATTCTACTACTAAGATGTGCCCTTTTGAAGTTGTGTATGGTTTCCTACCTCGTGCACCTATTGATTTGTTGCCTCTTCCATCTTCGGAGAAGGTTAATTTTGATGCTAAACAACGTGCTGAATTGATTTTAAAAATGCATGAGTTAACTAAGGAAAACATTGAGCGTATGAATGCTAAATATAAACTTGCTAGAGATAAGGGTAGAAAACATGTGGTGTTTGCACCTGGAGATCTTGTTTGGTTACATTTGCGTAAGGATAGATTTCCTGATTTGCGCAAATCAAAGTTAATGCCACGTGCTGATGGTCCCTTTAAGGTGTTAGAGAAAATAAATGATAATGCATATAAACTTGAGCTGCCTGCAGATTTTGGGGTTAGTCCCACTTTTAACATTGCAGATTTGAAGCCTTATTTGGGTGAGGAAGATGAACTTCCATCGAGGACGACTTCATTTCAAGAAGGGGAGGATGATGAGGACATCAATACAATTGTTACACCCACAGCCCCTGCTGCTATACATACTGGACCAATTACTAGAGCTCGTGCACGCCAACTAAATTACCAGGTACTTTCGTTTCTTGGTAATGATTCTAATGTTCATGAGAATATGATGCTGCCTAAATTGGATACATTTGTTTTGCTTACAAATGAAGGGCCTAGCTTGGAGAAGGATGAACATTGGAGCAAGAACAAGCATGGAGATGATGGCATGTGCAAGGGGAACAAGAACGGAGTTACAAGTGATGATTTCAGGACTTTGAAGCCACCATAATGGGTGCATGAAGCCTTGGACGAAATATACAAGATGCCACTTCATAAATTTCGTCCCGAGGCTATTTTAGGTGCTGCGTCACCTTATTATTGGGCCAGGCCCATGTAATTTCGAACTACATAAGTATAGGCTATTTTTAGAGTCCGTATGTGTGGGGAAACAAGAGATAGGGTTGATTTCGGACCCCTCCACCAAGGGCCACGAAATTCCCCCCTCTTCCTCCATATATACAGCCCTTAGGGCATCGTTTAGACTTTGGGTTTTGTTTAGATTAAAAGTTCGCCATAGCTGCAACTTCGCGTACTTCGTTTGTGTTCAACGACCAGACAAAGGCGTCACAGAACCCCACCTTGATCAATAAAGCTTTCATCTTATATTCGCAATATCCAGATTGCAATCTCAGTTTCTTGCTTGTTCTTCGTTTGCTCGCAGGAAACAGACCCTCGTGGTCAGGTTGATCGTGCTCCGGCATGGTCAATAACCTCTCGGAGTTGGTTTAGCGATTGCTAAGGCGCGACGTCCTCGCACGTTCGTAGTCGGATCGTCAAAGTCGACTTCCACCAAAGCGAAATCCATCATCTCATCGAAAGACGGGACACCTTTGCCTCTATCACTCTTTGCCTCCTGCTGTCACTAACATTTTGCAGGAGTTCGCTGACGTTTTTCCACAAGACGTGCCACCGGGATTACCGCCTATTCGAGGGATTGAGCATCAGATTGACTTAATTCCCGGTGCTTCACTGCCAAACCGTGCACCATACCGTACCAATCCAGAGGAGACGAAGGAGATTATGCGTCAAGTACAAGAGCTTCTCGACAAAGGTTATATACGCGAATCCCTTAGTCCTTGTGCCGTTCCTATTATTCTAGTGCCGAAAAAGGATGGTACATCACGTATGTGTGTTGATTGTAGAGGCATTAATAATATTACTATTCGTTATCGTCATCCTATTCCTAGGCTAGATGATATGCTTGATGAATTGAGTGGCTCTACAATATTCTCCAAAGTTGATTTGCGTAGTGGCTACCATCAAATTCGTATGAAATTGGGAGATGAATGGAAAACAGCATTTAAAACTAAGTTTGGATTATATGAGTGGTTAGTCATGCCTTTGGGTTAACTAATGCACCTAGTACTTTCATGAGATTAATGAACGAAGTTTTACGTGCTTTCATTGGACGATTTGTGGTAGTTTACTTTGATGACATATTGATTTATAGCAGATCTTTGGAAGAACATTTGGAACATTTACGTGCTGTTTTTATTGCTCTACGTGATGCACGTTTGTTTGGTAACCTTGGGAAGTGCACCTTTTGCACCGACCGAGTATCTTTTCTTGGCTATGTTGTTACTCCACAGGGAATTGAAGTTGATAAAGCCAAGATTGAAGCTATTGAGAGTTGGCCGCAGCCCAAAACTGATAGAGGCGAGGGTCCCGATCTTTCGATGAGATGATGGATATCGCTTTGGTGGAAGTCGACTTTGACGATCCGACTACGAACGTGCGAGGACGTCGCGCCTTAGCAATCGCTAAACCAACTCCGAGAGGTTATTGACCACGCCGGAGCACGATCAACCTGACCACGAGGGTCTGTTTCCTGCGAGCAAACGAAGAACAAGCAAGAAACTAAGATTGCAATCTGGATATTGCGAATATAAGATGAAAGCTTTATTGATCAAGGTGGGGTTCTGTGACGCCTTTGTCTGGTCGTTGAACACAAACGAAGTACGCGAAGTTGCAGCTATGGCGAACTTTTAATCTAAACAAAACCCAAAGTCTAAATGATGCCCTAAGGGCTGTATATATGGAGGAAGAGGGGGGAATTTCGTGGCCCTTGGTGGAGGGGTCCGAAATCAACCCTATCTCTTGTTTCCCCACACACACGGACTCTAAAAATAGCCTATACTTATGTATTTCGAAATTACATGGGCCTGGCCTAATAATAAGGTGACGCAACACCTAAAATAGCCTCGGGACGAAATTTATGAAGTGGCATCTTGTATATTTCGTCCAAGGCTGCATGCACCCATTATGGTGGCTTCAAAGTCCTGAAATCATCACTTGTAACTCCGTTCTTGTTCCCCTTGCGCATGCCATCATCTCCATGCTTGTTCTTGCTCCAATGTTCATCCTTCTCCAAGCTAGGCCCTTCATTTGTAAGCAAAACAAATGTATCCAATTTAGGCAGCATCATATTCTCATGAACATTAGAATCATTACCAAGAAACAAAAGTACCTGGTAATTTAGTTGGCGTGCATGAGCTCTAGTAATTGGTCCAGTATGTATAGCAGCAGGGGCTATGGATGTAACAATTGTATTGATGTCCTCATCAGAGGATTAATGGGACACTTTGGCGTGAAGAAGACGGAGGACGAACTTGCTACACATTTCTTTTGGCCAAAGATGAGACGGGATGTTGAGCGTTTTATTGCTCGCTGCACTACATGTCAAAAAGCTAAGTCACGACTCAATCCTCATGGTTTATATATGCCTTTGCCTGTACCTAGTGTTCCTTGGGAGGATATATCTATGGACTTTGTTTTATGTTTACCTCGAACAAAGAAGGGGAGGGATAGCATATTTGTTGTCGTGGATAGATTCTCGAAAATGGCACACTTTATACCATGTCATAAAAGCGATGATGCTGTTAATGTTGCTGATTTGTTCTTTCGTGAAATTATTCGCTTGCATGGTGTGCCAAATACTATTGTTTCAGATCGTGATACTAAATTTCTTAGCCACTTTTGGAGATGTTTATGGGCTAAGTTGGGGACTAAACTGCTTTTTAGTACTACTTGTCACCCCCAAACTGATGGACAAACTGAAGTAGTCAATAGAACGTTGTCTACTATGCTTAGGGCTGTTTTGAACAATAATAAGAAAATGTGGGAGGAATGCTTGCCTCATATTGAATTTGCTTATAATCGTTCATTGCATTCTACTAGTAAGATGTGCCCTTTTGAAGTTGTGTATGGTTTCCTACCTCGTGCACCTATTGATTTGTTGCCTCTTCCATCTTCGGAGAAGGTTAATTTTGATGCTAAACAACGTGCTGAATTGATTTTAAAAATGCATGAGTTAACTAAGGAAAACATTGAGCGCATGAATGCTAAATATAAACTTGCTGGAGATAAGGGTAGAAAACATGTTGTGTTTGCACCTGGAGATCTTCTTTGGTTACATTTGCGTAAGGATAGATTTCCTGATTTGCGCAAATCAAAGTTAATGCCACGGGCTGATGGTCCCTTTAAGGTGTTAGAGAAAATAAATGATAATGCATATAAACTTGAGCTGCCTGCAGATTTTGGGGTTAGTCCCACTTTTAACATTGCAGATTTGAAGCCTTATTTGGGTGAGGAAGATGAACATCCGTCGAGGACGACTTCATTTCAAGAAGGGGAGGATGATGAGGACATCAATACAATTGTTACACCCACAGCCCCTGCTGCTATACATACTGGACCAATTACTAGAGCTCGTGCACGCCAACTAAATTACCAGGTACTTTCGTTTCTTGGTAATGATTCTAATGTTCATGAGAATATGATGCTGCCTAAATTGGATACATTTGTTTTGCTTACAAATGAAGGGCCTAGCTTGGAGAAGGATGAACATTGGAGCAAGAACAAGCATGGAGATGATGGCATGCGCAAGGGAAACAAGAACGGAGTTACAAGTGATGATTTCAGGACTTTGAAGCCACCATAATGGGTGCATGAAGCCTTGGACGAAATATACAAGATGCCACTTCATAAATTTCGTCCCGACGCTATTTTAGGTGCTGCGTCACCTTATTATTGGGTCAGGCCCATGTAATTTCGAAATACATAAGTATAGGCTATTTTTAGAGTCCGTATGTGTGGGGAAACAAGAGATAGGGTTGATTTCGGACCCCTCCACCAAGGGCCACGAAATTCCCCCCTCTTCCTCCATATATACAGCCCTTAGGGCATCGTTTAGACTTTGGGTTTTGTTTAGATTAAAAGTTCGCCATAGCTGCAACTTCGCGTACTTCGTTTGTGTTCAACGACCAGACAAAGGCGTCACAGAACCCCACCTTGATCAATAAAGCTTTCATCTTATATTCGCAATATCCAGATTGCAATCTTAGTTTCTTGCTTGTTCTTCGTTTGCTCGCAGGAAACAGACCCTCGTGGTCAGGTTGATCGTGCTCCGGCGTGGTCAATAACCTCTCGGAGTTGGTTTAGCGATTGCTAAGGCGCGACGTCCTCGCACGTTCGTAGTCGGATCGTCAAAGTCGACTTCCACCAAAGCGAAATCCACCATCTCATCGAAAGACGGGACACCTTTGCCTCTATCACTACATGTCAAAAAGCTAAGTCACGACTCAATCCTCATGGTTTATATATGCCTTTGCCTGTACCTAGTGTTCCTTGGGAGGATATATCTATGGACTTTGTTTTAGGTTTACCTCGAACAAAGAAGGGGAGGGATAGCATATTTGTTGTCGTGGATAGATTCTCGAAAATGGCACACTTTATACCATGTCATAAAAGCGATGATGCTGTTAATGTTGCTGATTTGTTCTTTCGTGAAATTATTCGCTTGCATGGTGTGCCAAATACTATTGTTTCAGATCGTGATACTAAATTTCTTAGCCACTTTTGGAGATGTTTATGGACTAAGTTGGGGACTAAACTGCTTTTTAGTACTACTTGTCACCCCCAAACTGATGGACAAACTGAAGTAGTCAATAGAACGTTGTCTACTATGCTTAGGGCTGTTTTGAAGAATAATAAGAAAATGTGGGAGGAATGCTTGCCTCATATTGAATTTGCTTATAATCGTTCATTGCATTCTACTACTAAGATGTGCCCTTTTGAAGTTGTGTATGGTTTCCTACCTCGTGCACCTATTGATTTGTTGCCTCTTCCATCTTCGGAGAAGGTTAATTTTGATGCTAAACAACGTGCTGAATTGATTTTAAAAATGCATGAGTTAACTAAGGAAAACATTGAGCGTATGAATGCTAAATATAAACTTGCTGGAGATAAGGGTAGAAAACATGTTGTGTTTGCACCTGGAGATCTTGTTTGGTTACATTTGCGTAAGGATAGATTTCCTGATTTGCGCAAATCAAAGCTAATCCCACGTGCTGATGGTCCCTTTAAGGTGTTAGAGAAAATAAATGATAATGCATATAAACTTGAGCTGCCTGCAGATTTTGGGGTTAGTCCCACTTTTAACATTGCAGATTTGAAGCCTTATTTGGGTGAGGAAGATGGACTTCCGTCGAGGACGACTTCATTTCAAGAAGGGGAGGATGATGAGGACATCAATACAATTGTTACACCCACAGCCCCTGCTGCTATACATACTGGACCAATTACTAGAGCTCGTGCACGCCAACTAAATTACCAGGTACTTTCGTTTCTTGGTAATGATTCTAATGTTCATGAGAATATGATGCTGCCTAAATTGGATACATTTGTTCTGCTTACAAATGAAGGGCCTAGCTTGGAGAAGGATGAACATTGGAGCAAGAACAAGCATGGAGATGATGGCATGCGCAAGGGGAACAAGAACGGAGTTACAAGTGATGATTTCAGGACTTTGAAGCCACCATAATGGGTGCATGAAGCCTTGGACGAAATATACAAGATGCCACTTCATAAATTTCGTCCCGAGGCTATTTTAGGTGCTGCGTCACCTTATTATTGGGCCAGGCCCATGTAATTTCGAAATACATAAGTATAGGCTATTTTTAGAGTCCTTATGTGTGGGGAAACAAGAGATAGGGTTGATTTCGGACCCCTCCACCAAGGGCCACGAAATTCCCCCCTCTTCCTCCATATATACAGCCCTTAGGGCATCGTTTAGACTTTGGGTTTTGTTTAGATTAAAAGTTCGCCATAGCTGCAACTTCGCGTACTTCGTTTGTGTTCAACGACCAGACAAAGGCGTCACAGAACCCCACCTTGATCAATAAAGCTTTCATCTTATATTCGTAATATCCAGATTGCAATCTCAGTTTCTTGCTTGTTCTTCGTTTGCTCGCAGGAAACAGACCCTCGTGGTCAGGTTGATCGTGCTCCGGCGTGGTCAATAACCTCTCGGAGTTGGTTTAGCGATTGTTAAGGCGCGACGTCCTCGCACGTTCGTAGTCGGATCGTCAAAGTCGACTGCCACCAAGCGATATCCATCATCTCATCGAAAGACGGGACACCTTTGCCTCTATCACCTACCAAGCAACAAGTACAACGTGAGCGACACCTTCAACGTCAAAGACCTCTCGCCTTTCCATGGTGATGAAGATCTAGATCCAAGGTCGGATCCTTTCGAAGGGAGGCGATATGATGTGGAGCATCCTTCCATCATCCCCATGGACTCTACAGCAACACATCCAACCCCTCAAGGACCTATGACTGGAGCACGTGCAAGAGCTCTTGAAACCGATGTGATATCACTCCTCTCACAATTCCCTTTTGATTCACATGAGACATGGTTACTACCTCAAACGGAAACGCTATGCATACTCAGGTACCAAGGAGTTCACCATGAAGAAGCTAGGAAGCAAGGAGAACCGGAAGCGGAAGACATGCATGAAGACGGAGAGGAAAAAGCACCAAGGACCAGGGTGACCGGACGATCCGGACGGTGGCCCGGACGATCCGGACAGAGCCCGGACGATCCGGACCCCGGCCCGAACGATTCGGCTAATTCTACTGAAGACTACAGAAGCCTCCCCCCCTTGAAGCCGGATCATCCGGTCCCCGTCCCGGATCATCCGGACCCTGGCCGGACGTCCGGACCGCCAGCCGGACATCCGGCCCTGCGCCTCCACCAGCCAAGTCTCCGGATCATCCGGGCCTCCACCCGGATCATCCGGACCAGCCCGGATCATCCGGCTTCGGACTCGGATCATCCGGCCAGCGCCTGTGTGCGCGTGTTGGGCTGAGCCCGTGTACCCCTTCGCCCCCTAGCCTATAAATAGGACTCCTCCTCCTCCTTTTGAGACTTAGCATTGGATTAGCTCATGTTTGTGTGAGAGCCTTTGCTCATCCACTTGGATACTTCTCCTCGGAGATCAGGACCTCTCCGGAGAAGATCCCCAAGCGGATTCAAGACCCCTCTTTAGGGAAGAACATCAAGGCCTCCTCTTGGAGAAGAACGGTTCCGTTGTATCCTTTCCATTTGTTGATTGTGGATCATATGTTACTCTATGTATTCGGTGATCTAGCACTTGTGTGATCGATTCCTTGTTGGTTGAGTGATTCCCTCTCGTTTTCCCCCCGTGTTTCCCTTTGTGCTTCCGCATGTTCTTCGTGTTTCCCCATAGGATCCACTCTAAACGTGAAAGATCGACGCTATAGGGTTTCCACCCTACATCACACCTACACCTCTCCGACACCCACATATGAAGAGATGCCCAAAGTGCCATGTGAGGAGAGCCACCACCACATGAGTGACATGAGTGACTCCACCATACGTGACATTGAGAGCATTTCCTATGAGAGGATGAGTGTGACCACCACTAGCCCCACACATGAGAGCATGCAACACATCCTATGTGAGGTTGAGAGCCATTTGAGTGACTCCACCTACCATACGAGTGAGAGCATCCTTGAGGGAGTGAGTGAGCCACAACACTTAGTGAGTGAGGTAGTTGACACAACATGTGAGCCACTATGATTTCTAACGACTTAACCTCTACTCCTAGTGTGTTTTCTTCTTTGGTGCTAGGTCTCCTACATGACGACATGCCTATCCTCGACGAGTCCATCCCTCCAATGGAAACACCGATGGCCATGGTGGATGATGATACACCCCCCACATGGTTCCATCAAGATGAAGATGACAACGAATGGATCTTCAACACCTCACCTACAACACATGAGCGACGCTCCAAAGGTAACATAGGTGATGGTGCTTCTCTTGTCCCACTAGTGGACGCTCTTGACAATGATTGCTCCCATGATGTTAACCCACCTATTACCATGCTTCATGCTAGTGAGACTTCTTCATGCCTTGACTTACCTATTTATGATGAATATGATGATGAGCATGTTGAGTTGCCTAGTTGTGATGCTATGCTCCATAGGATAACTTGTGAAAATTCTATTGGTCACATTATACTTGACAATCCATTGAACTTGTCATATGCTATTGATAGAGGCGGGGTGTCCCGATCTTTCGATGAGATGATAACTATCAATTTGGTGAAGATGACTTTGACGATCCGACTACAAACGTGCACGACGTTGCGCCTTAGCAATCGCTAAACCAACTCCGAGAGGTTATTGACCACGCCGAAGCACAATCAACCTGACCACGAAGGTCTATTCCTGCAAGCAATCGAAGAACAAGCAAGAATATGATAAAGT
Source organism: Triticum aestivum (assembly GCF_018294505.1). NCBI lineage: Eukaryota > Viridiplantae > Streptophyta > Magnoliopsida > Poales > Poaceae > Triticum > Triticum aestivum. Next base: position 23,714 of record NW_025225259.1, read on the forward strand.
AATCTGAATATTGCGAATATAGATGAAGTATTGATAAAGGTGGGGATCCGTAAGCGGTCTTGGTCTGGTCGTTGGACACAAACAAAGTACACGAAGTTGCAATGGCTAACTTTTAACTAAACAAATCCCAAGGAAAAGCTACTAGATGGATCTACTTATATAGGAGCAAGGTGATAGAGGCAAAGGTGTCCGATCTTTCGATGAGATGGTGGATTTCGCTTTGGTGGAAGTCGACTTTGACGATCCGACTACGAGCGTGCGAGGACGTCGCACCTTAGCAATCACTAAACCAACTCCGAGAGGTTATTGACCACGCCGGAGCACGATCAACCTGACCACGAGGGTCTATTTCCTGCGAGCAAACGAAGAACAAGCAAGAAACTAAGATTGCAATCTGGATATTGCGAATATAAGATGAAAGCTTTATTGATCAAGGTGGGGTTCTGTGACGCCTTTGTCTGGTCGTTGAACACAAACGAAGTACGCGAAGTTGCAGCTATGGCGAACTTTTAATCTAAACAAAACCCAAAGTCTAAACGATGCCCTAAGGGCTGTATATATGGAGGAAGAGGGGGGAATTTCGTGGCCCTTGGTGGAGGGGTCCGAAATCAACCCTATCTCTTGTTTCCCCACACATACGGACTCTAAAAATAGCCTATACTTATGTATTTCGAAATTACATGGGCCTGGCCCAATAATAAGGTGACGCAGC
>NW_025225259.1:27531-54482 GCF_018294505.1 Triticum aestivum
TTTTTATCAAATTGCCATGGTCTACCAAGTAATAAGGAACATGCTTGCATAGGTACCACATCACAATCAACATAATCAGCATATGTAGAGATACTAAAATGCACACGAACAGTACGTGTTACCTTAACCTTGCCGCTGTTGTTGAACCATTGGATCTAGTAAGGATGTGGATGTGGTCTTGTGGTGAGAGAAAGCTTCTCCACCATCTCCATGCTAGCCAAGTTGTTGCAGCTCCCTCCGTCTATTATGACGCGCACAGAACGTTCCTTCACAACTCCCTTGGTATGGAACAAATTGTGCCTCTGATTTTGCTCAGCTTGTGTGACCTGCACACTCAAAACACGTTGAGCAACTAAACATTCATACCTGTCAGCGTCTTCAGGAGCCATGTATTGCGTCTCATGATCAGAATCATCTCCACCATGTTCTTCACGTGTAATAAGAGCCAATGTCTCCTCATCATAGTCACTAGCGGACTCATATCCACCATCCGCGGTAGCAATCATCACACGCGGAGATTTGCATTCCCTCGCATAATGACCTCCTCCCTTACAACGACGACAAATAATATCACTTGTGTGCCCTGTTGATGCCATGGAAGAAGAAGAACGCTGTGTAGGACCCGCAGGTGCGCTCTTGGAAGATAATGGTGGTTGTGCCTGTTTTCTTGTATCACGGCTGGAGGTGGCACCAGATGGAGGTGCTGGTGCAGTTGAAGTAGAAGATGCACGTGGTGTCCATGATGAAGGTCGGCCTGCAGAAAAGTTATTTCGCCCCAATGCTTGTCGATCCTGCACTTCACGTTCAGCTTTACAAGCAAGATGGAATAAACGAGTGATATTAGTATACTCCTTATAGTCTAGAATGGTCTGAATCTCTCTATTTAATCCACCCAGAAAACGTGCAAGCATAGCTTCATTCTCCTCAACAATACCACATCTAATCATGCCAGTTTGTAATTCCTGATAATATTCTTCTACAGAATTTTTCCCTTGTCTTAAACGCTGCAATTTTTGAAGCAATTCACGTTGATAATATGGTGGAACCCAACGCGTACGCATAGCAGTTTTCAAAGCAGCCCAACTAGTTGGAATAGGATATAATCTACAATGTTCAGACCACCATACACATGCAAAACTAGTGAAAGCACAAACAGCAGCAGCAACTCGTCTCTCCTCAGGATATTGTAAACATGTAAATCGTTGTTCAGTTTCTAACTCCCAAGTAAGATATATATCAGGAACATATCTACCCTCAAATGGTGGAATATTCAATTTCAGTTTAGGAATATGGACATCATCGCGTACCTGAGGTGGTGGTGCAGGCCTACCATGACGAATATATACCTGAGGTCGACCTACTGGTGGTGGTGCTGGTGGCTGCTCGTAGATCTGATTTTGATCAACCTCATCCTCATAATCACCCGCATACTCATCATCCTCCTGGGTACCAGCAGGAGCAGTAGCAGGAGCCAAAGAAGCACCAACAGCAGTAGCAGCGGCACCAGAAGTTTGTCCTGTCTCAATAGGAACACGCTGTGCTCGTCCATACTGATTCGGAAGGGGGCGTAGTTGTTGTTGTTGCAGAGGTGCGACAGGTGCAGCCGGTGGTGGAAGACGCGCAAGCAGTTCATTAAATCTGTTATCGAGCTTTGTTTCGAACGTCTTCTCAAGGCCAGTGATCTTCTCCATGGCCTCTTCAAAATTGTTCAGCACATCTTGTACCTGTTCAGTCATCATTTGCTGAAACTTATCATGAAGCTCCTTGTTCGATAAGTTCTCCCAGTCAATCTCGTCGGCTTGTGATCCTGGCATGGTTAGCAGCAATAGAAACACACAAGAATATGATCCTACAGACTACTAAGAAGTGGTGGTGGTGTATCACAAATCCGTCAAGCAAATCTCAAATTCTTACCAGTTCTTACCCAGCAGCAGGCGGTGATCGGCAACCGTTGTAGTCAAAAACTCTCAAAGCTTGGTGATGAGGACATCAATACAATTGTTACACCCACAGCCCCTGCTGCCATACATACTGGACCAATTACTAGAGCTCGTGCACGCCAACTAAATTACCAGGTACTTTCGTTTCTTGGTAATGATTCTAATGTTCATGAGAATATGATGCTGCCTAAATTGGATACATTTGTTTTTCTTACAAATGAAGGGCCTAGCTTGGAGAAGGATGAACATTGGAGCAAGAACAAGCATGGAGATGATGGCATGCGCAAGGAAAACAAGAACGGAGTTACAAGTGATGATTTCAGGACTTTGAAGCCACCATAATGGGTGCATGAAGCCTTGGACGAAATATACAAGATGCCACTTCATAAATTTCGTCCCGAGGCTATTTTAGGTGCTGCGTCACCTTATTATTGGGCCAGGCCCATGTAATTTCGAAATACATTAGTATAGGCTATTTTTAGAGTCCGTATGTGTGGGGAAACAAGAGATAGGGTTGATTTCGGACCCCTCCACCAAGGGCCACGAAATTCCCCCCTCTTCCTCCATATATACAGCCCTTAGGGCATCGTTTAGACTTTGGGTTTTGTTTAGATTAAAAGTTCGCCATAGCTGCAACTTCGCGTACTTCGTTTGTGTTCAACGACCAGACAAAGGCGTCACAGAACCCCACCTTGATCAATAAAGCTTTCATCTTATATTCGCAATATCCAGATTGCAATCTCAGTTTCTTGCTTGTTCTTCGTTTGCTCGCAGGAAACAGACCCTCGTGGTCAGGTTGATCGTGCTCCGGCGTGGTCAATAACCTCTCGGAGTTGGTTTAGCGATTGCTAAGGCGCGATGTCCTCGCACGTTCGTAGTCGGATCGTCAAAGTCGACTTCCACCAAAGCGAAATCCACCATCTCATCGAAAGACGGGACACCTTTGCCTCTATCAAGTGGTATCAGATTTCCAGGTTGCTCGGTGAGATTTTACAGTTTTTCGTAGTTTAGATCGAGTCTGTTCTTCATACCTATAGTCCACGAAAAAGCCAAAAAAAAATTAGGGTTAGTTCATCCCATCCAAACCAATCTGAGCCTTGCATTATCTTTTCTGTATTTGCTTTGTTGAATTTGCGGTTGCATCGTCGTGTTCAGTTGCTGGTCTTAGCGTCTAGTCTTTTAGAGTTTCGAGTTCTGTTCACAAGTTGTCACACCGTCGCCGCACCATCATCATCGCCCCTGCCATCTACCACCACCGCTCCGAATCCGTATCCATATACCACCACCAATCCGTGTCCATATACCACCACCGATCCATATCCAAATACTACCACCGCTGCCATATACCACCACCATATATCCACCACCAATCCGAGTTCCTTGCTTATTAGGTTTGTTTTCGGGATCAATCTAGATTCCGATTCGTGTTTCCTTGCCGGAGTAGGTTTCGGAAAAAAAAAGAGCGGAAAAAAAAAATTCAGAGTGTGCTTTTCCCTTGTTTACGTGCCGCGCCGTGATTTTGTTGGTGTTCTAGGCTCGCGTCTCTAGCACAGTCTAGCCTAGGACCAGCACAGTACCGTCGTTGAGCGTTTATTCAACTTTGCATCTCTGAATTGATTATTGCTGACCCTTTTTGCTACCATACTATAAGCCTTCCCAGCTCCACATACATCTACGTCGTGTGTTCGACTCTCCCTGGTAATCGCTCTATCCAAGCTTTGAGAGTTTTTGACTACAACGGTTGCCGATCACCGCCTGCTGCTGGGTAAGAACTGGTAAGAATTTGAGATTTGCTTGACGGATTTGTGATACACCACCAGCACTTCTTAGTAGTCTGTAGGATCATATTCTTGTGTGTTTCTATTGCTGCTAACCATGCCAGGATCACAAGCCGACGAGATTGACTGGGAGAACTTATCGAACAAGGAGCTTCATGATAAGTTTCAGCAAATGATGACTGAACAGGTACAAGATGTGCTGAACAATTTTGAAGAGGCCATGGAGAAGATCACTGGCCTTGAGAAGACGTTCGAAACAAAGCTCGATAACAGATTTAATGAACTGCTTGCGCGTCTTCCACCACCGGCTGCACCTGTCGCACCTCTGCAACAACAACAACTACGCCCCCTTCCGAATCAGTATGGACGAGCACAGCGTGTTCCTATTGAGACAGGACAAACTTCTGGTGCCGCTGCTACTGCTGTTGGTGCTTCTTTGGCTCCTGCTACTGCTCCTGCTGGTACCCAGGAGGATGATGAGTATGCGGGTGATTATGAGGATGAGGTTGATCAAAATCAGATCTACGAGCAGCCACCAGCACCACCACCAGTAGGTCGACCTCAGGTATATATTCGTCATGGTAGGCCTGCACCACCACCTCAGGTACGCGATGATGTCCATATTCCTAAACTGAAATTGAATATTCCACCATTTGAGGGTAGATATGTTCCTGATATATATCTTACTTGGGAGTTAGAAACTGAACAACGATTTACATGTTTACAATATCCTGAGGAGAGACGAGTTGCTGCTGCTGTTTGTGCTTTCACTAGTTTTGCATGTGTATGGTGGTCTGAACATTGTAGATTATATCCTATTCCAACTAGTTGGGCTGCTTTGAAAACTGCTATGCGTACGCGTTGGGTTCCACCATATTATCAACGTGAATTGCTTCAAAAATTGCAGCGTTTAAGACAAGGGAAAAATTCTGTAGAAGAATATTATCAGGAATTACAAACTGGCATGATTAGATGTGGTATTGTTGAGGAGAATGAAGCTATGCTTGCACGTTTTCTGGGTGGATTAAATAGAGAGATTCAGACCATTCTAGACTATAAGGAGTATACTAATATCACTCGTTTATTCCATCTTGCTTGTAAAGCTGAACGTGAAGTGCAGGATCGACAAGCATTGGGGCGAACTACCTTTTCTGCAGGCCGACCTTCATCATGGACACCACGTGCATCTTCTACTTCAACTGCACCAGCACCTCCATCCGGTGCCACCTCCAGCCGTGATACAAGAAAACAGGCACAACCACCATTATCTGCCAAGAGCGCACCTGCGGGGCCTGCACAGCGTTCTTCTTCTTCCATGGCATCAACAGGGCACACAAGTGATATTATTTGTCGTCGTTGTAAGGGAGGAGGTCATTATGCGAGAGAATGCAAATCTCCGCGTGTGATGATTGCTACCGCGGATGGTGGATATGAGTCCGCTAGTGACTATGATGAGGAGACTTTGGCTCTTATTACACGTGAAGAACATGGTGGAGATGATTCTGATCATGAGACGCAATACATGGCTCCTAAAGACGCTGACAGGTATGAATGTTTAGTTGCTCAACGTGTTTTGAGTGTGCAGGTCACACAAGCTGAGCAAAATCAGAGGCACAATTTGTTCCATACCAAGGGAGTTGTGTGATGAGGACATGACTACCTTGGATATGACCAAAAATATTGCATATATGCATATTTGTCAGGTGATTTCTAGTGCAAACTATTCAATAATCTATTTATGTTATCCAGAACAAAAATACTTCACACACTTTTGTGTTTTGTCTAATTGCAGGTGTATGGGACATTTGTACAATCCACATATGAAGATAAGGAAGAAAGAGATGTTTATTTGCTGTCCAGAAAGTTCTCTCACGTCACTTTTGGCCCAAGAGAAGATAGAGTCCAAGTCTCTCACGTTCTGGATTCAGATTCGGACTGCACAGACACACCTGACTCAAAACGCACACAAGTTTTTCATACGGACTCCGAATTGGGTGATTCTTTTTTTGTTGGAAACTAGATTTCGTGCACTTTCCAACCCAATTGGAATCACCTTCAAATTCGTCCGGAGCGTTGAGTTATGGACGAAACAATCTGATGCTGCAGCAGAATCCGAGTCAAACTACAAGTCCAAAGGTGTTACATCACCTCCACTTGGGCCCATTGGCCTTGTACGACCTAGATTTAGTTTTAGGCTGCCTTGGGACGTCCTCCCACCTCCTTGGCCGCCACCCCTTGCTCCTATATAAGTAGATCCATCTAGTAGCTTTTCCTTGGGACTTGGGCCCATTGGCCTTGTACGACCTAGATTTAGTTTTAGGCTGCCTTGGGACGTCCTCCCACCTCCTTGGCCGCCACCCCTTGCTCCTATATAAGTAGATCCATCTAGTAGCTTTTCCTTGGGATTTGTTTAGTTAAAAGTTAGCCATTGCAACTTCGTGTACTTCGTTTGTGTCCAACGACCAGACCAAGACCGCTTACGGATCCCCACCTTTATCAATACTTCATATATACTCGCAATATTCAGATTGCTTTTATCATATTCTTGCTTGTTCTTCGATTGCTTGCAGGAATAGACCTTCGTGGTCAGGTTGATTGTGCTCCGGCGTGGTCAATAACCTCTCGGAGTTGGTTTAGCGATTGCTAAGGCACAACGTCGTTGCACGTTTGTAGTCGGATCGTCAAAGTCGTCTCCACCAAATCGATAGTTATCATCTCATCGAAAGATCGGGACACCCCGCCTCTATCAAGTGGTATCAGTTTTCAGGTTGCTCGGTGAGATTTTACAGTTTTTCATAGTTTAGATCGCATCTGTCATTCATACCTATAGTTCATGAAAAAGCCACAAAAAAAGTTAGATCTGTTCATCCTTTATCCAAGCCAGTCTGAGCCTTTGCAATTTTCTATTCGTTGCTTGCATAGTTGAATTATCGGTTGCATCGTCGTGTCAGTTGCTGGTCTTAGTGTCTAGTTCCTTTAGAGTTTCGAGTTCTGGTCACATTAGTCACGCCGCCGCTGCATCATTATCCCTTCCGCTGTCCACCATCCCATCTATTAATTTCCACCACGTGCTACCCACCATTCATTGTCATAATAATAGTTGAGATCGTTCACATCTTCACTTGATCCAATCTGCATCTTATCTAGTTTGTTTTGGAAAGAGGGAGAAAAAAAAGAGAGAAAAAAACGAGAGAAAAAAAGGAAAAAAAGTCAGAGAAAAAAAAGGAGAGAAAGAAAAAAAAAAGTGTGAGAAAAAAAAAGAGAAGAAAAAAAACAAAAAAATTGGCACAAACTTTTTCAGAGGAAAGTTGGAGACAAAGTTGTTGATATATCCTGATTGGCTGTTGTTTCACCTTATTATCTTCACTACTGTTGTGATCTTCACTTATATCTTGCTGTCAAGAGCTACTTAGTATCCTTCATTGATGCTAGTTGTGGTACGCCGTGACCTCATTAGTGTTCTAGGCTCGCGTCTCTAGTCCGGTCTAGCCTAGGACCAGCACAGTACCGTCGTTGAGCGTTTATTCAACATTGCATCTTTGAATTGATTATTGCTAATCTTTTGCTACCATATATAGCCAACCCAGCTCCACATATTTCTACACCGTGTATACGTATGCTCCCCTGGCAATCGCTTTACTCAATATTCGGAGTTACTTGACACCGCTGGTTGCCGATCACCGCCTGCTGCATGGTAAGAACTTGTAAGACATTGATATTTGCTTTACTGTGAGCGTTTTACCACCACATCCTAGTAGTTATAGGAACATTATTCTTGGGTTTTGTTTCTTGTTCTACTAATCATGACAGGATCCAGAGTCAATTCATGGGCTTTGTCAATCGCGGGAGACGTGCCACCACCTTTGCAAATACCACAACCGTCACGAGAGGTGCACAAACATCCAAATGCACATGATCAGGTTAATGTATCTATACCACCATTTAATGGCCGTTTTAAACCTGCTTTATATATTGAATGGGAGTTCGACATAAAAAATATATTTGCTTCCCATAATTTCGATGAACATAAAAAGGTTAAGGTTGCGGTTGGTTCTTTCACTGGTTATGCTTTGGTTTGGTGGAGTGAATATTGTCGGTTACACCCTGATTATATACCTACTACTTGGGATGATTTGAAACTTGCCATGCGACATACTTTCGTCCCTGCTTATTATACTCGTGACATGATTAAGAAGTTGCAACACTTAAAACAAGGTAGTGAAACTGTAACAAAATATTATGATGATTTACAAACTACCTTGTTGCATTCCTCTTTACAAGAAAGTGAAGATGATTTTATGGATAGATTTTGGGGAGGATTAAACCGTGATATTCAAGAGATACTAATTCATGAAGAGTGTTATCCTATGGACCATTTGTTTCATCTTGCTTGCAAAGCTGAACAGGAAATAAAACGACGTTGATAGAGGCAAAGGTGTCCCGTCTTTCGATGAGATGGTGGATTTCGCTTTGGTGGAAGTTGACTTTGACGATCCGACTACGAACGTGCGAGGACGTCGCGCCTTAGCAATCGCTAAACCAACTCCGAGAGGTTATTGACCACGCCGGAGCACGATCAACCTGACCACGAGGGTCTGTTCCCTGCGAGCAAACGAAGAACAAGCAAGAAACTAAGATTGCAATCTGGATATTGCGAATATAAGATGAAAGCTTTATTGATCAAGGTGGGGTTCTGTGACGCCCTTTGTCTGGTCGTTGAACACAAACGAAGTACGCGAAGTTGCAGCTATGGCGAACTTTTAATCTAAACAAAACCCAAAGTCTAAACGATGCCCTAAGGGCTGTATATATGGAGGAAGAGGGGGGAATTTCGTGGCCCTTGGTGGAGGGGTCCGAAATCAACCCTATCTCTTGTTTCCCCACACATACGGACTCTAAAAATAGCCTATACTTATGTATTTCGAAATTACATGGGCCTGGCCCAATAATAAGGTGACGCAGCACCTAAAATAGCCTCGGGACGAAATTTATGAAGTGGCATCTTGTATATTTCGTCCAAGGCTTCATGCACCCATTATGGTGGCTTCAAAGTCCTGAAATCATCACTTGTAACTCCGTTCTTGTTCCCCTTGCGCATGCCATCATCTCCATGCTTGTTCTTGCTCCAATGTTCATCCTTCTCCAAGCTAGGCCCTTCATTTGTAAACAAAACAAATGTATCCAATTTAGGCAGCATCATATTCTCATGAACATTAGAATCATTACCAAGAAACGAAAGTACCTGGTAATTTAGTTGGCGTGCACGAGCTCTAGTAATTGGTCCAGTATGTATAGTAGCAGGGGCTGTGGGTGTAACAATTGTATTGATGTCCTCATCAGGTCTTGTGGTGAGAGAAAGCTTCTCCACCATCTCCATGCTAGCCAAGTTGTTGCAGCTCCCTCCGTCTATTATGACGCGCACAGAACGTTCCTTCACAACTCCCTTGGTATGGAACAAATTGTGCCTCTGATTTTGCTCAGCTTGTGTGACCTGCACACTCAAAACACGTTGAGCAACTAAACATTCATACCTGTCAGCGTCTTCAGGAGCCATGTATTGCGTCTCATGATCAGAATCATCTCCACCATGTTCTTCACGTGTAATAAGAGCCAATGTCTCCTCATCATAGTCACTAGCGGACTCATATCCACCATCCGCGGTAGCAATCATCACACGCGGAGATTTGCATTCCCTCGCATAATGACCTCCTCCCTTACAACGACGACAAATAATATCACTTGTGTGCCCTGTTGATGCCATGGAAGAAGAAGAACGCTGTGTAGGACCCGCAGGTGCGCTCTTGGAAGATAATGGTGGTTGTGCCTGTTTTCTTGTATCACGGCTGGAGGTGGCACCAGATGGAGGTGCTGGTGCAGTTGAAGTAGAAGATGCACGTGGTGTCCATGATGAAGGTCGGCCTGCAGAAAAGTTATTTCGCCCCAATGCTTGTCGATCCTGCACTTCACGTTCAGCTTTACAAGCAAGATGGAATAAACGAGTGATATTAGTATACTCCTTATAGTCTAGAATGGTCTGAATCTCTCTATTTAATCCACCCAGAAAACGTGCAAGCATAGCTTCATTCTCCTCAACAATACCACATCTAATCATGCCAGTTTGTAATTCCTGATAATATTCTTCTACAGAATTTTTCCCTTGTCTTAAACGCTGCAATTTTTGAAGCAATTCACGTTGATAATATGGTGGAACCCAACGCGTACGCATAGCAGTTTTCAAAGCAGCCCAACTAGTTGGAATAGGATATAATCTACAATGTTCAGACCACCATACACATGCAAAACTAGTGAAAGCACAAACAGCAGCAGCAACTCGTCTCTCCTCAGGATATTGTAAACATGTAAATCGTTGTTCAGTTTCTAACTCCCAAGTAAGATATATATCAGGAACATATCTACCCTCAAATGGTGGAATATTCAATTTCAGTTTAGGAATATGGACATCATCTCGTACCTGAGGTGGTGGTGCAGGCCTACCATTACGAATATATACCTGAGGTCGACCTGCTGGTGGTGGTGCTGGTGGCTGCTCGTAGATCTGATTTTGATCAACCTCATCCTCATAATCGCCCGCATACTCATCATCCTCCTGGGTACCAGCAGGAGCAGTAGCAGGAGCCAAAGAAGCACCAACAGCAGTAACAGCGGCACCAGAATTTTGTCCTGGCACAATAGGAACACGCTGTGCTTGTCCATACTGATTCGGAAGGGGGCGTAGTTGTTGTTGTTGCAGAGGTGCGACAGGTGCAGCCGGTGGTGGAAGACGCGCAAGCAGTTCATTAAATCTGTTATCGAGCTTTGTTTCGAACGTCTTCTCAAGGCCAGTGATCTTCTCCATGGCCTCTTCAAAATTGTTCAGCACATCTTGTACCTGTTCAGTCATCATTTGCTGAAACTTATCATGAAGCTCCTTGTTCGATAAGTTCTCCCAGTCAATCTCGTCGGCTTGTGATCCTGGCATGGTTAGCAGCAATAGAAACACACAAGAATATGATCCTACAGACTACTAAGAAGTGGTGGTGGTGTATCACAAATCCGTCAAGCAAATCTCAAATTCTTACCAGTTCTTACCCAGCAGCAGGCGGTGATCGGCAACCATTGTAGTCAAAAACTCTCAAAGCTTGGATAGAGCGATTACCAGGGAGAGTCGAACACACGACGTAGATGTATGTGGAGCTGGGAAGGCTTATAGTATGGTAGCAAAAAGGGTCAGCAATAATCAATTCAAAGATGCAAAGTTGAATAAACGCTCAACGACGGTACTGTGCTGGTCCTAGGCTAGACTGTGCTAGAGACGCGAGCCTAGAACACCAACAAAATCACGGCGCGGCACGTAAACAAGGGAAAAGCACACTCTGAAATTTTTCTTTTCGCTTTTTTTTGCGCTGCTTTTTTTTGCGAAAAAGCACTATAATGGCGAGTGTCTCAAAACTCTTCCTAGGTCAAACTAACAGGATGGGCACGAAATTTTTTTGTTCGAATTTTTTTTTTTCGACTGCCCGGACCCAAAAACTGGAAACGGGTCAAAAAAAAACTTCCTATAATGGCACCTGTCTCAAAACACTCAGAAACACCTAAAAATAGGATAGCCAGAAATTTTTTCGAAAAATGCGTTTTCGAAAAATTTTGGGCCTAAACGGAGCGTGGCTACCCGACAAGGAAACACGAATCGGAATCTAGATGGATCCCGAAAACAAACCTAATAAGCAAGGAACTCGGATTGGTGGTGGATATATGGTGGTGGTATATGGCAGCGGTGGTGGTAGCGGTGGTAGTATATGGATATGGATCGGTGGTGGTATATGGGCACGGATTGGTGGTGGTATATGGATACGAATTCGGAGCGGTGGTGGTAGATGGCAGGGGCGATGATGATGGTGCGGCGGCGGCGTGACAACTTATGACCAGAACTCGAAACTCTAAAAGACTAGACTCTAAGACCAGCAACTAGACCGACGATGCAACCGCAAATTCAACAAAGCAAAACCCTAAAAAGATTATGCAAAGGCTCAGATTGGTTCGGATATGATGAACTAACCCTAATTTTTTTTGTGTGGCTTTTTCGTGGACTGTAGGTATGAAGAACAGACTCGATCTAAACTACGAAAAACTGTAAAATCTCACCGAGCAACCTGGAAATCTGATACCACTTGATAGAGGCAAAGGTGTCCGATCTTTCGATGAGATGGTGGATTTCGCTTTGGTGGAAGTCGACTTTGACGATCCGACTACGAGCGTGCGAGGACGTCGCGCCTTAGCAATCACTAAACCAACTCCGAGAGGTTATTGACCACGCCGGAGCACGATCAACCTGACCACGAGGGTCTATTTCCTGCGAGCAAACGAAGAACAAGCAAGAAACTAAGATTGCAATCTGGATATTGCGAATATAAGATGAAAGCTTTATTGATCAAGGTGGGGTTCTGTGACGCCTTTGTCTGGTCGTTGAACACAAACGAAGTACGCGAAGTTGCAGCTATGGCGAACTTTTAATCTAAACAAAACCCAAAGTCTAAACGATGCCCTAAGGGCTGTATATATGGAGGAAGAGGGGGGAATTTCGTGGCCCTTGGTGGAGGGGTCCGAAATCAACCCTATCTCTTGTTTCCCCACACATACGGACTCTAAAAATAGCCTATACTTATGTATTTCAAAATTACATGGGCCTGGCCCAATAATAAGGTGACGCAGCACCTAAAATAGCCTCGGGACGAAATTTATGAAGTGGCATCTTGTATATTTCGTCCAAGGCTTCATGCACCCATTATGGTGGCTTCAAAGTCCTGAAATCATCACTGGTAACTCCGTTCTTGTTCCCCTTGCGCATGCCATCATCTCCATGCTTGTTCTTGCTCCAATGTTCATCCTTCTCCAAGCTAGGCCCTTCATTTGTAAGCAAAACAAATGTATCCAATTTAGGCAGCATCATATTCTCATGAACATTAGAATCATTACCAAGAAACGAAAGTACCTGGTAATTTAGTTGGCGTGCACGAGCTCTAGTAATTGGTCCAGTATGTATAGCAGCAGGGGCTGTGGGTGTAACAATTGTATTGATGTCCTCATCACAATGTTCATCATTAAACCATCCCAACATTGGTGAATAAACCTTACTTGCATCAAATTTACATGCTACAACATGCTTAAATAAGCAAACATGCAATAAGTCATTCAACACAGAATCATCACCAAGATTAGAGGTCATATCAAAATGATTAAACATTGGTTCTTTTGCATCAATAGTTAATTCAATGGGTGCACTCAAAATTGTTGGTATTTCAGTTGTTTGATCACATGGCAAAGTCAAATTATCAACGTAGTCCTCTAAAATAGGTGGTGTGATCAAAGTAGTGGGTAGCTCATCAGATGGTGCATTCAAATTGACAAGGCATTCATCATTCTCATGTAGAGATGGAAGATCAGTACCTTTGTCATTACCTCTTATGATCAACTCAGATGATGTAGCCACTCTCGGGGGCGATGTGTCACATGGTGGAGGTGATGTAGTCCTGACAACAACGGATGTGGTTGTCATAGTATGCCTAGTAGTTGAAGGAACAATCATATCAAATCTTGGAATGTGCACCGTGCGCTTGTTCTCCTCGTGGCCAACACGTCGTTTTATTTCCTGTTCAGCTTTGCAAGCAAGATGAAACAAATGGTCCATAGGATAACACTCTTCATGAATTAGTATCTCTTGAATATCACGGTTTAATCCTCCCCAAAATCTATCCATAAAATCATCTTCACTTTCTTCTAAAGAGGAATGCAACAAGGTAGTTCGTAAATCATCATAATATTTTGTTACAGTTTCACTACCTTGTTTTAAGTGTTGCAACTTCTTAATCATGTCACGAGTATAATAAGCAGGGACGAAAGTATGTCGCATGGCAAGTTTCAAATCATCCCAAGTAGTAGGTATATAATCAGGGTGTAACCGACAATATTCACTCCACCAAACCAAAGCATAACCAGTGAAAGAACCAACCGCAACCTTAACCTTTTTATGTTCATCGAAATTATGGGAAGCAAATATATTTTTTATGTCGAACTCCCATTCAATATATAAAGCAGGTTTAAAACGGCAATTAAATGGTGGTATAGATACATTAACCTGATCATGTGCATTTGGATGTTTGTGCACCTCTCGTGACGGTTGTGGTATTTGCAAAGGTGGTGGCACGTCTCCCGCGATCGACAAAGCCCATGAATTGACTCTGGATCCTGTCATGATTAGTAGAACAAGAAACAAAACCCAAAAATAATGTTCCTATAACTACTAGGATGTGGTGGTAAAACGCTCACAGTAAAGCAAATATCAATGTCTTACAAGTTCTTACCATGCAGCAGGTGGTGATCGGCAACCAGCGGTGTCAAGTAACTCCGAATATTGAGTAAAGCGATTGCCAGGGGAGCGTACGTATACACGGTGTAGAAATATGTGGAGCTGGGTTGGCTATATATGGTAGCAAAAGATTAGCAATAATCAATTCAAAGATGCAATGTTGAATAAACGCTCAACGACGGTACTGTGCTGGTCCTAGGCTAGACCGGACTAGAGACGCGAGCCTAGAACACTAATAAGGTCACGGCGTAGCACAACTAGCATCAATGAAGGATACTAAGTAGCTCTTGACAGCAAGATATAAGTGAAGATCACAACGGCAGTGAAGATAATGATGAAAAACAACTGCCAAGCAGGATATACAACAACTCTCTCTCCAACTTTCCTCTTAAAAAGTTTGAGACAATTTTCTGATAAATTCTTTGAAAGAATGCTACTAACTCAAGCTTTCCAATGCAAAAAGAATCACTCAATTCCGAGTTGATATGAGGAGTCAAAGAATTCTAAAACTGGCCTAAAAAATTGGAACAAGCTGTGTTCACGAACTTCGTGATAGAGGCAAAGGTGTCCCGTCTTTCGATGAGATGGTGGATTTCGCTTTGGTGGAAGTCGACTTTGACGATCCGACTACGAACGTGCGAGGACGTCGCGCCTTAGCAATCGCTAAACCAACTCCGAGAGGTTATTGACCACGCCGGAGCACGATCAACCTGACCACGAGGGTCTGTTTCCTGCGAGCAAACGAAGAACAAGCAAGAAACTGAGATTGCAATCTGGATATTGCGAATATAAGATGAAAGCTTTATTGATCAAGGTGGGGTTCTGTGACGCCTTTGTCTGGTCGTTGAACACAAACGAAGTACGCGAAGTTGCAGCTATGGCGAACTTTTAATCTAAACAAAACCCAAAGCCTAAACGATGCCCTAAGGGCTGTATATATGGAGGAAGAGGGGGGAATTTCGTGGCCCTTGGTGGAGGGGTCCGAAATCAACCCTATCTCTTGTTTCCCCACACATACGGACTCTAAAAATAGCCTATACTTATGTATTTCGAAATTACATGGGCCTGGCCCAATAATAAGGTGACGCAGCACCTAAAATAGCCTCGGGACGAAATTTATGAAGTGGCATCTTGTATATTTCGTCCAAGGCTTCATGCACCCATTATGGTGGCTTCAAAGTCCTGAAATCATCACTTGTAACTCCGTTCTTGTTCCCCTTGCGCATGCCATCATCTCCATGCTTGTTCTTGCTCCAATGTTCATCCTTCTCCAAGCTAGGCCCTTCATTTGTAAGCAAAACAAATGTATCCAATTTAGGCAGCATCATATTCTCATGATGATGAGGACATGACTACCTTGGATATGACAAAAAATATTGCATATATGCATATTTGTCAGGTGATTACTAGTGCAAACTATTCAATAATCTATTTATGTTATCCAGAACAAAAATACTTCACACACTTTTGTGTTTTGTCTAATTGCAGGTGTATGGGACATTTGTACAATCCACATATGAAGATAAGGAAGAAAGAGATGTTTATTTGCTGTCCAAAAAGTTCTCTCACGTCACTTTTGGCCCAAGAGAAGATAGAGTCCAAGTCTCTCACGTTCTGGATTCAGATTCGGACTGCACAGACACACCTGACTCAAAACACACACAAGTTTTTCATACGGACTCCGAATTGGGTGATTCTTTTTTTGTTGGAAACTAGATTTCGTGCACTTTCCAACCCAATTGGAATCACCTTCAAATTCGTCCGGAGCGTTGAGTTGTGGAAGAAACAATCTGATGCTGCAACAGAATCCGAGTCAAACTACAAGTCCAAAGGTGTTACATCACCTCCACTTGGGCCCATTGGCCTTGTACGACCTAGATTTAGTTTTAGGCTGCCTTGGGACGTCCTCCCACCTCCTTGGCCGCCACCCCTTGCTCCTATATAAGTAGATCCATCTAGTAGCTTTTTGCTTGGGATTTGTTTAGTTAAAAGTTAGCCATTGCAACTTCGTGTACTTCGTTTGTGTCCAACGACCAGACCAAGACCGCTTACGGATCCCCACCTTTATCAATACTTCATATATACTCGCAATATTCAGATTGCTTTTATCATATTCTTGCTTGTTCTTCGATTGCTTGCAGGAATAGACCTTCGTGGTCAGGTTGATTGTGCTCCGGCGTGGTCAATAACCTCTCGGAGTTGGTTTAGCGATTGCTAAGGCACAACGTCGTTGCACGTTTGTAGTCGGATCGTCAAAGTCGTCTCCACCAAATCGATAGTTATCATCTCATCGAAAGATCGGGACACCCATTACCAAGAAACGAAAGTACCTGGTAATTTAGTTGGCGTGCACGAGCTCTAGTAATTGGTCCAGTATGTATAGCAGCAGGGGCTGTGGGTGTAACAATTGTATTGATGTCCTCATCACAAGGGGTGGCGGCCAAGGAGGTGGGAGGACGTCCCAAGGCAGCCTAAAACTAAATCTAGGTCGTACAAGGCCAATGGGCCCAAGTGGAGGTGATGTAACACCTTTGGACTTGTAGTTTGACTCGGATTCTGCTGCAGCATCAGATTGTTTTGTCCACAACTCAATGCTCCGGACGAATTTGAAGGTGATTCCAATTGGGTTGGAAAGTGCACGAAATCTAGTTTCCAACAAAAAAAGAATCACCCAATTCGGAGTCCGTATGAAAAACTTGTGTGCGTTTTGAGTTAGGTATGTCTGTGCAGTCCGAATCTGAGTCCAGAACGTGAGAGACTTGCACTCTATCTTCTCTTGGGCCAAAAGTGACGTGAGAAAACTTTTTGGACAGCAAATAAACATCTCTTTCTTTCTTATCTTCATATGTGGATTGTACAAATGTCCCATACACCTGCAATTAGACAAAACACAAAAGTGTGTGAAGTATTTTTGTTCTGGATAACATAAATAGATTATTGAATAGTTTGCACTAGAAATCACCTGACAAATATGCATATATGCAATATTTTTGGTCATATCCAAGGTAGTCATGTCCTCATCATCCTCCCCTTCTTGAAAATAAAGCCGTCCTCGGCGTTGCTTAATCTGAAATGTGGCTAACAAAAGAGACAAGGTGTACATGTTGTATATGTATGTGTCATCCATTTTTACTTCCCTTGATTTTTGCATATATGACACATGAATAGATGAGTAACTTGCATAGTTCATAAAATCTAAAGCCAAAAAATTAGCACAAGCAGTAGAAGGCATGAAAATATTGCAACTCAGTTTGCACATATAAGTGAAGCTCTTATTCATTTCAAAAGATTGACAATGTTCATCATTAAACCATCCCGACATTGGTGAACAAACCTTACTTGCATCAAATTTACATGCTACAACATGCTTAAATAAGCAAACATGCAATAAGTCATTCAACAAAGAATCATCACCAAGATTAGAGGTCATATCAAAATGATTAAACATTGGTTCTTTTGCATCAATAGTTAATTCAATGGGTGCACTTAAAAGTGTTGGTATTTCAGTTGTTTGATCACATGGCAAAGTCAAATTATCAACGTAGTCCTCTAAAATAGGTGGTGTGATCAAAGTAGTGGGTAGCTCATCAGATGGTGCATTCAAATTGACAAGGCATTCATCATTCTCATGTAGAGATGGAAGATCAGTACCTTTGTCATTACCTCTTATGATCAACTCAGATGATGTAGCCACTCTCGGGGGCGATGTGTCACATGGTGGAGGTGATGTAGTCCTGACAACAACGGATGTGGTTGTCATAGTATGCCTAGTAGTTGAAGGAACAATCATATCAACTCTTGGAATGTGCACCGTGTGCTTGTTCTCCTCGTGGCCAACACGTCGTTTTATTTCCTGTTCAGCTTTGCAAGCAAGATGAAACAAATGGTCCATAGGATAACACTTTTCATGAATTAGTATCTCTTGAATATCACGGTTTAATCCTCTCCAAAAACTATCCATAAAATCATCTTCACTTTCTTCTAAAGAGGAATGCAACAAGGTAGTTCGTAAATCATCATAATATTTTGTTACAGTTTCACTACCTTGTTTTAAGTGTTGCAACTTCTTAATCATGTCACGAGTATAATAAGCAGGGACGAAAGTATGTCGCATGGCAAGTTTCAAATCATCCCAAGTAGTAGGTATATAATCAGGGTGTAACCGACAATATTCACTCCACCAAACCAAAGCATAACCAGTGAAAGAACCAACCGCAACCTTAACCTTTTTATGTTCATCGAAATTATGGGAAGCAAATATATTTTTTATGTCGAACTCCCATTCAATATATAAAGCAGGTTTAAAACGGCCATTAAATGGTGGTATAGATACATTAATCTGATCATGTGCATTTGGATGTTTGTGCACCTCTCGTGACGGTTGTGGTATTTGCAAAGGTGGTGGCACGTCTCCCGCGATCGACAAAGCCCATGAATTGACTCTGGATCCTGTCAAGATTAGTAGAACAAGAAACAAAACCCAAAAATAATGTTCCTATAACTACTAGGATGTGGTGGTAAAACGCTCACAGTAAAGCAAACATCAATGTCTTACAAGTTCTTACCATGCAGCAGGCGGTGATCGGCAACCAGCGGTGTCAAGTAACTCCGAATATTGAGTAAAGCGATTGCCAGGGGAGCGTACGTATACACGGTGTAGAAATATGTGGAGCTGGGTTGGCTATATATGGTAGCAAAAGATTAGCAATAATCAATTCAAAGATGCAATGTTGAATAAACGCTCAACGACGGTACTGTGCTGGTCCTAGGCTAGACCGGACTAGAGACGCGAGCCTAGAACACTAATGAGGTCACGGCGTAGCACAACTAGCATCAATGAAGGATACTAAGTAGCTCTTGACAGCAAGATATAAGTGAAGATCACAACAGCAGTGAAGATAATGAGGTGAAACAACAGCCAAGCAGGATATATCAACAACTTTGTCTCCAACTTTCCTCTGAAAAAGTTTGTGCCGATTTTTTTTGTTTCTTGTTCTACTAATCATGACAGGATCCAGAGTCAATTCATGGGCTTTGTCGATCGCGGGAGACGTGCCACCACCTTTGCAAATACCACAACCGTCACGAGAGGTGCACAAACATCCAAATGCACATGATCAGGTTAATGTATCTATACCACCATTTAATGGCCGTTTTAAACCTGCTTTATATATTGAATGGGAGTTTGACATAAAAAATATATTTGCTTCCCATAATTTCGATGAACATAAAAAGGTTAAGGTTGCGGTTGGTTCTTTCACTGGTTATGCTTTGGTTTGGTGGAGTGAATATTGTCGGTTACACCCTGATTATATACCTACTACTTGGGATGATTTGAAACTTGCCATGCGACATACTTTCGTCCCTGCTTATTATACTCGTGACATGATTAAGAAGTTGCAACACTTAAAACAAGGTAGTGAAACTGTAACAAAATATTATGATGATTTACGAACTACCTTGTTGCATTCCTCTTTAGAAGAAAGTGAAGATGATTTTATGGATAGATTTTGGGGAGGATTAAACCGTGATATTCAAGAGATACTAATTCATGAAGAGTGTTATCCTATGGACCATTTGTTTCATCTTGCTTGCAAAGCTGAACAGGAAATAAAACGACGTGTTGGCCACGAGGAGAACAAGCGCACGGTGCACATTCCAAGAGTTGATATGATTGTTCCTTTAATTACTAGGCATACTATGACAACCACATCCGTTGTTGTCAGGACTACATCACCTCCACCATGTGACACATCGCCCCCGAGAGTGGCTACATCATCTGAGTTGATCATAAGAGGTAATGACAAAGGTACTGATCTTCCATCTCTACATGAGAATGATGAATGCCTTGTCAATTTGAATGCACCATCTGATGAGCTACCCACTACTTTGATCACACCACCTATTTTAGAGGACTACGTTGATAATTTGACTATGCCATGTGATCAAACAACTGAAATACCAACAATTTTGAGTGCACCCATTGAATTAACTATTGATGCAAAAGAACCAATGTATAATCATTTTGATATGACCTCTAATCTTGGTGATGATTCTGTGTTGAATGACTTATTGCATGTTTGCTTATTTAAGCATGTTGTAGCATGTAAATTTGATGCAAGTAAGGTGGGATGGTTTAATGATGAACATTGTCAATCTTTTGAAATAAATAAGAGCTTCACTTATATGTGCAAACTGAGTTGCAATATTTTCATGCCTTCTACTTCTTGTGCTAATTTTTTGGCTTTAGATTTTATGAACTATGCAAGTTACTCATCTATTCATGTGTCATATATGCAAAAATCAAGGGAAGTAAAAATGGATGACATATACATATACAACATGTACACCTTGTCTCTTTTGTTAGCCACATTTCAGATTAAGCAACGCCGAGGACGGCTTTATTTTCAAGAAGGGGAGGATGATGAGGACATGACTACCTTGGATATGACCAAAAATATTGCATATATGCATATTTGTCAGGTGATTTCTAGTGCAAACTATTCAATAATCTATTTATGTTATCCAGAACAAAAATACTTCACACACTTTTGTGTTTTGTCTAATTGCAGGTGTATGGGACATTTGTACAATCCACATATGAAGATAAGGAAAAAAGAGATGTTTATTTGCTGTCCAAAAAGTTCTCTCACGTCACTTTTGGCCCAAGAGAAGATAGAGTCCAAGTCTCTCACGTTTTGGATTCAGATTCGGACTGCACGGACATACCTGACTCAAAACGCACACAAGTTTTTTATACGGACTCCGAATTGGGTGATTCTTTTTTTGTTGGAAACTAGATTTCGTGCACTTTCCAACCCAATTGGAATCACCTTCAAATTCGTCCGGAGCGTTGAGTTGTGGACGAAACAATCTGATGCTGCAGCAGAATCCGAGTCAAACTACAAGTCCAAAGGTGTTACATCACCTCCACTTGGGCCCATTGGCCTTGTACGACCTAGATTTAGTTTTAGGCTGCCTTGGGACGTCCTCCCACCTCCTTGGCCGCCACCCCTTGCTCCTATATAAGTAGATCCATCTAGTAGCTTTTCCTTGGGATTTGTTTAGTTAAAAGTTAGCCAACGCAACTTCGTGTACTTCGTTTGTGTCCAACGACCAGACCAAGACCGCTTTCGGATCCCCACCTTTATCAATACTTCATACATATTTGCAATATTCAGATTGCTTTTATCATATTCTTGCTCGTTCTTCGATTGCTTGCAGGAATAGACCTTCGTGGTCAGGTTGATCGTGCACCGGCGTGGTCAATAACCTCTGGAGATTGGTTTAGCGATTGCTAAGGCGCAACGTCGTGCACGTTTGTAGTCGGATCGTCAAAGTCGTCTCCACCAAATCGATAGTTACCATCTCATCGAAAGATCGGGACCCTCGTCTCTATCAATATAGCCACTCTCGGGGGCGATGTGTCACATGGTGGAGGTGATGTAGTCCTGACAACAACGGATGTGGTTGTCATAGTATGCCTAGTAGTTGAAGGAACAATCATATCAACTCTTGGAATGTGCACCGTGCGCTTGTTCTCCTCGTGGCCAACACGTCGTTTTATTTCCTGTTCAGCTTTGCAAGCAAGATGAAACAAATGGTCCATAGGATAACACTCTTCATGAATTAGTATCTCTTGAATATCACGGTTTAATCCTCCCCAAAATCTATCCATAAAATCATCTTCACTTTCTTCTAAAGAGGAATGCAACAAGGTAGTTTGTAAATCATCATAATATTTTGTTACAGTTTCACTACCTTGTTTTAAGTGTTGCAACTTCTTAATCATGTCACGAGTATAATAAGCAGGGACGAAAGTATGTCGCATGGCAAGTTTCAAATCATCCCAAGTAGTATGTATATAATCAGGGTGTAACCGACAATATTCACTCCACCAAACCAAAGCATAACCAGTGAAAGAACCAACCGCAACCTTAATCTTTTTATGTTCATTGAAATTATGGGAAGCAAATATATTTTTTATGTCGAACTCCCATTCAATATATAAAGCAGGTTTAAAACGGCCATTAAATGGTGGTATAGATACATTAACCTGATCATGTGCATTTGGATGTTTGTGCACCTCTCGTGACGGTTGTGGTATTTGCAAAGGTGGTGGCACGTCTCCCGCGATCGACAAAGCCCATGAATTGACTCTGGATCCTGTCATGATTAGTAGAACAAGAAACAAAACCCAAAAATAATGTTCCTATAACTACTAGGATGTGGTGGTAAAACGCTCATAGTAAAGCAAATATCAATGTCTTACAAGTTCTTACCATGCAGCAGGCGGTGATCGGCAACCAGCGGTGTCAAGTAACTCCGAATATTGAGTAAAGCGATTGCCAGGGGAGCGTACGTATACACGGTGTAGAAATATGTGGAGCTGGGTTGGCTATATATGGTAGCAAAAGATTAGCAATAATCAATTCAAAGATGCAATGTTGAATAAACGCTCAACGACGGTACTGTGCTGGTCCTAGGCTAGACCAAACTAGAGACGCGAGCCTAGAACACTAATGAGGTCACGTCATAGCACAACTAGCATCAATAAAGGAAATGAAGTAGCTCTGGACAGCATGATATAAGTGAAGATCACAATAGCAGTAGACCTATTTAGAAGCTGATGTTGAGGTGCCAAATATTGAACTAGCTTCTGCAACTATTTAGATGCGGCTCGTCGCTAGCTTTCATTTGAGTACTCGCGGAGCCAAAACAGACTTCATATGAGGAAGTTATGCCTGTTTTACTGAACAGTGCACAAAACAGATTCCAATCCGAATTCAACTACGAGATTGAGTCTAGATAGATCCGAATTTTGGTTTTTTTTCTCCTCTCTTTTTTTCTCACACTTTTTTTCTTTTCCTTTTTTTTCTCTGACTTTTTTTTACTTTTTTTTTCTCTCGTTTTTTTCTCTATCTTTTTTTTTCTCTCTCCCTCTTTCCAAAACAAACAAGATAAGATGTAGATTGGATCAAGCGAAGATGGAAACGATCTCAACTATGATTATGACAATGAACGGTGGGTAGCACGTGGAGGAAATTGATGGATGGGTGGTGGACAGCGGAAGGGATAACGATGCAGCGGCGACGTGACTAATGTGAACAGAACTCGAAACTCTAAACGACCTAGACACTAAGACCAGCAACTCGACACGACGATGCAACCGATAATTCAACTATGCAAGCAATAAAAAGAAAATTGCAAAGGCTCAGACTGGCTTGGACAAAGGATGAATAGATCTAACTCTTTTTTGTGGATTTTTCTTGGATAATAGGTAAGAAAATAAATCTAATCTAGGAAAACTGGAAATTCTCACCGAGCAACCTGAAAACTGATACCACTTGATAGAGGCGGGGTGTCCCGATCTTTCGATGAGATGATAACTATCAATTTGGTGAAGATGACTTTGACGATCCGACTACAAACGTGCACGATGTTGTGCCTTAGCAATCGCTAAACCAACTCCGAGAGGTTATTGACCACGCCGAAGCACAATCAACCTGACCACGAAGGTCTATTCCTGCAAGCAATCGAAGAACAAGCAAGAATATGATAAAGCAATCTGAATATTGCGAATATAGATGAAGTATTGATAAAGCTGGGGATCCGTAAGCGGTCTTGGTCTGGTCGTTGGACACAAACAAAGTACACGAAGTTGCAATGGCTAACTTTTAACTAAACAAATCCCAAGGAAAAGCTACTAGATGGATCTACTTATATAGGAGCAAGGGGTGGCGGCCAAGGAGGTGGGAGGACGTCCCAAGGCAGCCTAAAACTAAATCTAGGTCGTACAAGGCCAATGGGCCCAAGTGGAGGTGATGTAACACCTTTGGACTTGTAGTTTGACTCGGATTCTGCTGCAGCATCAGATTGTTTTGTCCACAACTCAACGCTCCGGACGAATTTGAAGGTGATTCCAATTGGGTTGGAAAGTGCACGAAATCTAGTTTCCAACAAAAAAAGAATCACCCAATTCGGAGTCCGTATGAAAAACTTGTGTGCGTTTTGAGTTAGGTATGTCTGTGCAGTCCGAATCTGAGTCCAGAACGTGAGAGACTTGGACTCTATCTTCTCTTGGGCCAAAAGTGACGTGAGAGAACTTTTTGGACAGCAAATAAACATCTCTTTCTTTCTTATCTTCATATGTGGATTGTACAAATGTCCCATACACCTGCAATTAGACAAAACACAAAAGTGTGTGAAGTATTTTTGTTCTGGATAACATAAATAGATTATTGAATAGTTTGCACTAGAAATCGCCTGACAAATATGCATATATGCAATATTTTTGGTCATATCCAAGGTAGTCATGTCCTCATCAGCTATGAGTGAGATCTTCCATATTGCTTCATTTCAATCTCAACATAGTAACTATGCATGCCCCATTAAGATCAATCCCATTTGCACCTATGGCATAGATGACGAGATGATGGTCATTGGCTTTTGCTTCTCTTGTGATGATATTGCCATGCTTCCTTTACATGATTTGTGCAATTCATCTACTATGTCATGCCATGATCACATTGTTTCGAATATGCATTGTTTTGGATGTTGTCAATATTCTCCATGTGATGTTGCTACTCATGCTCATGAGGAGACCCCCATAGTTTCCTCATACATATTAGGAGATCTTGATGCATTTCATACTTTGCATGATTCCCATGATTGCTTGCACCATATGCATTCCATGAATAACAATGCTCTAGATATTTCTCATGATGCATTACACAATTTGAGTCTCCATTATGCGATACATAACAACAAACCTCTCATGATGGATGACATGTTTCTATATCACGCATCTCATTTATTTGAGCATTGGCTATTTAGTACTAACCAACATATGCACGTGCGCATCATTATGGATGATGTGTACATATACCATGCACACACAATTTTCTCTTTGTCTTTGTTTTGTGTAGGTACTTATGAACACTCGTCAACCTCACAATCCCATGAGTTGACGAAACGAGCTCTTGAGAGCAACGATGACTTGGGATCCCGTGGACTATCCTTACCACCGTTCCTTTCGCGCAAGGACTATGTGCATCTCTTTTACTTGGCTCTCACACGGCTATGGGCTATTTACCACTTGTCACCTTATGCTCATTTTCCCGTGTTCACTTTGCATGTTATACTTGCTTCTATGCATTTGCCATGCAATTGTGACCCTTGCTTGCATCTACCCATGATTCACCATTATGATACTTCTATGTGTATTTGCATGCTTGGTGGAGATCCTTGTTGCTTTTGCCATGTTTATCATGTGCCCCATGCTATTGTTGATTGTTGTGTTGGGAGAGTCATGATGCCCCATTGCTATTCACATATGGTCTCTCGCCAATACATTGATGATATTTTGCTCATATCTTGCTTTCATGTTTGTGCTATGTCATGTCCATTATTCATGCCCACTATTTGCACACATGACATGCTTGCCATGATTCCTTCTAGTATGTTGCATCTTCGCACTACTAGCTTGCTTGACGAGATTGCTATGATTGCTTGCTTGGTTGCATCACCCATGTTCCACTATCACTTGCTTTCTTGGGTTGATGACATATATGCTCATGCCTCTCACTTGATTTGTCATAATCATTGCCTCTTGTCTCCATTAGTTGCATCTCTCATATCACCTTGCATTGAGTGCCAACTTGCTATGCTTATTGATCTTGGAGACTTGGACACTTTACTTGTGATGCATGATTGTTTGATTGAGCCTCTTGTATTTGGTTGTTCTTACATCATAAGCCTTCATACTATGCAATACTCCCTTGTCATTTCTTATGATGAGCATGATACATACATTTGTTGGGTATCTTACCACACGAATGATTTGTTTTGCCATTTCGCTAACCTCATTCATTTTTCCAAGTGTTTGTCATGTTCTTTCATTTTGAAGGATTTACAAGGCGGTACCACCACGAGACATATTGGTTATGTGAAGGCATACAAGATGCGCGACTCCATCATCCTTGAGAAACTCCTAAAGGTGACCTCCTTCCCTTTGAGCCATCCTCAAGTACGCATATCGGATGGGTCAATCTTTCATTGTTGTTTCCTTCTTGTTGTCTACATGATACATCTCGTGAACGGAGGAGCGACATTGGTGATTGGCTACATGGACCTTCACATTGAGGAGCGCTCGCACTTATTGGATGCACCTTCGGAACTTCACTCATGCCTCGACATCGAGCTTTGGTACACCAACACCTCCATATTTATTGATTGTGCTCATACATGTCATGCTCGATGGACATATCATACTCACCACAAGTTTACACACTATGCATGGATTGACTCACATTATGATTGCCTTGTTGCATCTTGTATTCCCATGTCATCCATGATATATGAGCTTGTGCATTTCCTTAGCAAATTTGTTGTGATCTTCCTTGATGGCATATTCATACATCATGATCATATTGTCCACCATCAATTGCATGATAGCTTACACATATTGAGCATCCATTGCCATACTCATGCTATTGATGAACCATCTCTCTATGACATCATTTTGCACAATGGTAGAATTTGTCGCTTTGTGCACCATGCTAATTATCCCATGAATGCTTTGCATATCATTCTATATCATCTTGATAAGCTTCATGCGCTTTGTCATGCAAAATCTTGCCGCACGGACTCATTCTTACATGATGGACACTTTGTGTGCGCTAACCATTGTATTTCCGAGTGTTGCTTGTGTTTGCTCTTTTTGCATGTTTACCACTCCGGCTACACCTTGGAATACTTGGATTGCGCCATGCCTTCAACTTCGTCCAACTACAAGTCCGTCCACGACAACCGTTTCCATGGTGATGAGGATCACGATCCGAGGTCGGATCTTTCACAAGGGGGGGGGGG
>NW_025225259.1:54823-89559 GCF_018294505.1 Triticum aestivum
GGGGGGGGGGGAGATGATGCGGAGCATCCCATGTTCATCCCCATGTACACTCCGACTACTCTCCAAGCCCCAAGAGGACATATGACGAGACCTCGAACATACGCCATTGGACACAAGGTGAATTCACTCCTCTTCGAACCGTCACTTTCCGCATATGAGACATGGCTACTACCTCATGCATGGACCTTGCATACACTCAGGTACAACCAAGATGACCATGGAGAATCCAAGGACCAAGGCCAAGCATGGAAGAGAAGACGGAAGAAAGGAGAAGAAGAAGACGGAGCGGCTGTTGGAGCCAGGCCGGACATCCGGACCGTCGTCCGGATCATCCGGGCTCAGCCGGATCATCCGGACCCTCCTCCGGATCATCCGGCTAATTCGACCGAAGACTACAGAAGCCTCCCCCCTGAAGCCGGATCATCCGGACCCCGTCCCGGATCATCCGGACCCTGCCCGGACGTCCGGACCGCCAGCCGGACATCCGGCCCTGCGCCTCCACCAGCCGAGTCTTCGGATCATCCGGGCCTCCACCCGGACCATCCGGACCAGCCCGGATCATCCGGCTTCGGACCTGGATCATCCGGCCAGCGCCTGTGTGCGCGTGTTGGGCTGAGCCTGTGTACCCCTTCGACCCCCTAGCCTATAAATAGGACTCCTCCTCCTCCTTTTGAGACTTAGCGTTGATTTAGCTCAAGTTAGAGATAGAGCCTCGCTCATCCATCGGATCTCCTCCTCGTGAGAGACCACGGCCTCTTCGGAGTAGATCCTATCGGATTCAAGACCCCCTCGTGGGAAGATCCCTTTGTGGATTCAAGGCCTCCTCACGGAGAAGATCGGTTACCTTTGTATCCTTACCTTTGTTGACTTTGGATCTCGTGTATCTCTTTGTGTTCTTCGATCTAGCACTTGTGTGACTGATTCCTTGTTGGTTGAGTGTTTTCCCTCGTTCCTCCCCGTGATTTCCTCGTGTTCTTCCGCTCGTTCTTCGTGTCTCCCCGTAGGATCCACTCCAAACGTGAAAGATCGACGCTATAGGGTTCCATCCTACATCACCGCCCCAAAATTTCTTGTCCTCTATAGTGGAGATATCATTTCCACATATATATTCATCGATGCCAGGAATGTCCTTTTGTTCTTGGCTTTCACGCGCATGAGTTACAGCATGCCATCCGGCGAAAACAAGGAGAATACTGATAGAGGCCGAAACCTACTCCGGCAAGGAAACACGAATCGGAAACTAGATGGATCCCGAAAACAAACCTAATAAGCAAGGAACTCGGATTGGTGGTGGATATATGGTGGTGGTATATGGCAGCGGTGGTGGTAGCGGTGGTAGTATATGGATATGGATCGGTGGTGGTATATGGACACGGATTGGTGGTGGTATATGGATACGGATTCAGAGCGGTGGTGGTAGATGGCAGGGGCGATGATGATGGTGCGGCGACGGCGTGACAACTTGTGAACAGAACTCGAAACTCTAAAAGACTAGACGCTAAGACCAGCAACTGAACACGACGATGCAACCGCAAATTCAACAAAGCAAATACAGAAAAGATTATGCAAGTGATGAGGACATGACTACCTTGGATATGACCAAAAATATTGCATATATGCATATTTGTCAGGTGATTTCTAGTGCAAACTATTCAATAATCTATTTATGTTATCCAGAACAAAAATACTTCACACACTTTTGTGTTTTGTCTAATTGTAGGTGTATGGGACATTTGTACAATCCACATATGAAGATAAGGAAGAAAGAGATGTTTATTTGTTGTCCAAAAAGTTCTCTCACGTCACTTTTGGCCCAAGAGAAGATAGAGTCCAAGTCTCTCACGTTCTGGATTCAGATTCGGACTGCACAGACATACCTGACTCAAAACGCACACAAGTTTTTCATACGGACTCCGAATTGGGTGATTCTTTTTTTGTTGGAAACTAGATTTCGTGCACTTTCCAACCCAATTGGAATCACCTTCAAATTCGTCCAGAGCGTTGAGTTGTGGACGAAACAATCTGATGCTGCAGCAGAATCCGAGTCAAACTACAAGGCCAAAGGTGTTACATCACCTCCTGATGAGGACATCAATACAATTATTACACCCACAGCCCCTGCTGCTATACATACTGGACCAATTACTAGAGCTCGTGCACGCCAACTAAATTACCAGGTAGTTTCGTTTCTTGGTAATGATTCTAATGTTCATGAGAATATGATGCTGCCTAAATTGGATACATTTGTTTTGCTTACAAATGAAGGGCCTAGCTTGGAGAAGGATGAACATTGGAGCAAGAACAAGCATGGAGATGATGGCATGCGCAAGGGGAACAAGAACGGAGTTACAAGTGATAATTTCAGGACTTTGAAGCCACCATAATGGGTGCATGAAGCCTTGGACGAAATATACAAGATGCCACTTCATAAATTTCGTCCCGAGGCTATTTTAGGTGCTGCGTCACCTTATTATTGGGCCAGGCCCATGTAATTTCGAAATACATAAGTATAGGCTATTTTTAGAGTCTGTATGTGTGGGGAAACAAGAGATAGGGTTGATTTCGGACCCCTCCACCAAGGGCCACGAAATTCCCCCCTCTTCCTCCATATATACAGCCCTTAGGGCATCGTTTAGACTTTGGGTTTTGTTTAGATTAAAAGTTCGCCATAGCTGCAACTTCGCGTACTTCGTTTGTGTTCAACGACCAGACAAAGGCGTCACAGAACCCCACCTTGATCAATAAAGCTTTCATCTTATATTCGCAATATCCAGATTGCAATCTTAGTTTCTTGCTTGTTCTTCGTTTGCTCGCAGGAAACAGACCCTCGTGGTCAGGTTGATCGTGCCCCGGCGTGGTCAATAACCTCTCGGAGTTGGTTTAGCGATTGCTAAGGCGCGACGTCCTCGCACGTTCGTAGTCGGATCGTCAAAGTCGACTTCCACCAAAGCGAAATCCACCTTCTCATCGAAAGACGGGACACCTTTGCCTCTATCAATTTGTTTCATCTTGCTTGCAAAGCTGAACAGGAAATAAAACGACGTGTTGGCCACGAGGAGAACAAGCGCACGGTGCACATTCCAAGAGTTGATATGATTGTTCCTTCAACTACTAGGCATACTATGACAACCACATCCGTTGTTGTCAGGACTACATCACCTCCACCATGTGACACATCGCCCCCGAGAGTGGCTACATCATCTGAGTTGATCATAAGAGGTAATGACAAAGGTACTGATCTTCCATCTCTACATGAGAATGATGAATGCCTTGTCAATTTGAATGCACCATCTGATGAGCTACCCACTACTTTGATCACACCACCTATTTTAGAGGACTACGTTGATAATTTGACTTTGCCATGTGATCAAACAACTGAAATACCAACAATTTTGAGTGCACCCATTGAATTAACTATTGATGCAAAAGAACCAATGTTTAATCATTTTGATATGACCTCTAATCTTGTTGATGATTCTGTGTTGAATGACTTATTGCATGTTTGCTTATTTAAGCATGTTGTAGCATGTAAATTTGATGCAAGTAAGGTTTATTCACCAATGTTGGGATGGTTTAATGATGAACATTGTCAATCTTTTGAAATGAATAAGAGCTTCACTTATATGTGCAAACTGAGTTGCAATATTTTCATGCCTTCTACTTCTTGTGCTAATTTTTTGGCTTTAGATTTTATGAACTATGCAAGTTACTCATCTATTCATGTGTCATATATGCAAAAATCAAGGGAAGTAAAAATGGATGACATATACATATACAAAATGTACACCTTGTCTCTTTTGTTAGCCACATTTCAGATTAAGCAACGCCGAGGACGGCTTTATTTTCAAGAAGGGGAGGATGATGAGGACATGACTACCTTGGATATGACCAAAAATATTGCATATATGCATATTTGTCAGGTGATTTCTAGTGCAAACTATTCAATAATCTATTTATGTTATCCAGAACAAAAATACTTCACACACTTTTGTGTTTTGTCTAATTGCAGGTGTATGGGACATTTGTACAATCCACATATGAAGATAAGGAAGAAAGAGATGTTTATTTGCTGTCCAAAAAGTTCTCTCACGTCACTTTTGGCCCAAGAGAAGATAGAGTCCAAGTCTCTCACGTTCTGGATTCAGATTCGGACTGTACAGACACACCTGACTCAAAACGGACACAAGTTTTTCATACGGACTCCGAATTGGGTGATTCTTTTTTTGTTGGAAACTAGATTTCGTGCACTTTCCAACCCAATTGGAATCACCTTCAAATTCGTCCGGAGCGTTGAGTTGTGGACGAAACAATCTGATGCTGCAGCAGAATCCGAGTCAAACTACAAGTCAAAAGGTGTTACATCACTTCCACTTGGGCCCATTGGCTTTGTACGACCTAGATTTAGTTTTAGGCTGCCTTGGGACGTCCTCCCACCTCCTTGGCCGCCACCCCTTGCTCCTATATAAGTAGATCCATCTAGTAGCTTTTTCCTTGGGATTTGTTTAGTTAAAAGTTAGCCATTGCAACTTCGTGTACTTCGTTTGTGTCCAACGACCAGACCAAGACCGCTTTTGGATCCCCACCATTATCAATACTTCATATATATTTGCAATATTCAGATTGCTTTATCATATTCTTGCTCGTTCTTCGATTGCTTGCAGGAATAGACCTTCGTGGTCAGGCTGACCGTGCTTCCAGCATCGTCAGTAACCTCAGGAGATTGGTTTAGCGATTGCTAAGGCGCAACGTCGTGCACGTTTGTAGTCGGATTGTCAAAGTCGTCTCCACCAAATCGATAGTTATCATCTCATCGAAAGATCGGGACCCTCGCCTCTATCAGCATATAAACTTGAGCTGCCTGCAGACTTTGGGGTTAGTCCCACTTTTAACATTGCAGATTTGAAGCCTTATTTGGGTGAGGAAGATGAACTTCCGTCGAGGACGACTTCATTTCAAGAAGGGGAGGATGATGAGGACATCAATACAATTGTTACACCCACAGCCCCTGCTGCTATACATACTAGACCAATTACTAGAGCTCGTGCACGCCAACTAAATTACCAGGTACTTTCGTTTCTTGGTAATGATTCTAATGTTCATGAGAATATGATGCTGCCTAAATTGGATACATTTGTTTTGCTTACAAATGAAGGGCCTAGCTTGGAGAAGGATGAACATTGGAGCAAGAACAAGCATGGAGATGATGGCATGCGCAAGGGGAACAAGAACGGAGTTACAAGTGATGATTTCAGGACTTTGAAGCCACCATAATGGGTGCATGAAGCCTTGGACGAAATATACAAGATGCCACATCATAAATTTCGTCCCGAGGCTATTTTAGGTGCTGCGTCACCTTATTATTGGGCCAGGCCCATGTAATTTCGAAATACATAAGTATAGGCTATTTTTAGAGTCCGTATGTGTGGGGAAACAAGAGATAGGGTTGATTTCGGACCCCTCCACCAAGGGCCACGAAATTCCCCCCTCTTCCTCCATATATACAGCCCTTAGGGCATCGTTTAGACTTTGGGTTTTGTTTAGATTAAAAGTTCGCCATAGCTGCAACTTCACGTACTTCGTTTGTGTTCAACGACCAGACAAAGGCGTCACAGAACCCCACCTTGATCAATAAAGCTTTCATCTTATATTCGCAATATCCAGATTGCAATCTCAGTTTCTTGCTTGTTCTTCGTTTGCTCGCAGGAAACAGACCCTCGTGGTCAGGTTGATCGTGCTCCGGTGTGGTCAATAACCTCTCGGAGTTGGTTTAGCGATTGCTAAGGCGCGACGTCCTCGCACGTTCGTAGTCGGATCGTCAAAGTCGACTTCCACCAAAGCGATATCCATCATCTCATCGAAAGACGGGACACCTTTGCCTCTATCAAGTGGTATCAGATTTCCAGGTTGCTCGGTGAGATTTTACAGTTTTTCGTAGTTTAGATCGAGTCTGTTCTTCATACCTACAGTCCACGAAAAAGCCAAAAAAAAATTAGGGTTAGTTCATTGATAGAGGCGAGGGTCCCGATCTTTCGATGAGATGATAACTATCGATTTGGTGGAGACGACTTTGACGATCCGACTACAAACATGCACGACGTTGCGCCTTAGCAATCGCTAAACCAATCTCCTGAGGTTACTGACGATGCCGGAAGCACGGTCAGCCTGACCACGAAGGTCTATTCCTGCAAGCAATCGAAGAACGAGCAAGAATATGATAAAGCAATCTGAATATTGCAAATATATATGAGGTATTGATAATGGTGGGGATCCGTAAGCGGTCTTGGTCTGGTCGTTGGACACAAAGGAAGTACACGAAGTTGCAATGGCTAACTTTTAACTAAACAAATCCCAAGGAAAAGCTACTAGATGGATCTACTTATATAGGAGCAAGGGGTGGCGGCCAAGGAGGTGGGAGGACGTCCCAAGGCAGCCTAAAACTAAATCTAGGTCGTACAAGGCCAATGGGCCCAAGTGGAGGTGATGTAACACCTTTGGACTTGTAGTTTGACTCGGATTCTGCTGCAGCATCAGATTGTTTCGTCCACAACTCAACGCTCCGGACGAATTTGAATGTGATTCCAATTGGGTTGGAAAGTAGACGAAATCTAGTTTCCAACAAAAAAAGAATCACCCAATTTGGAGTCCGTATGAAAAACTTGTGTGCGTTTTGAGTCAGGTATGTCTGTGCAGTCCGAATCTGAATCCAGAACGTGAGAGACTTGGACTCTATCTTCTCTTGGGCCAAAAGTGACGTGAGAGAACTTTTTGGACAGCAAATAAACATCTCTTTCTTCCTTATCTTCATATGTGGATTGTACAAATGTCCCATACACCTGCAATTAGACAAAACACAAAAGTGTGTGAAGTATTTTTGTTCTGGATAACATAAATAGATTATTGAATAGTTTGCACTAGAAATCACCTGACAAATATGCATATATGCAATATTTTTGGTCATATCCAAGGTAGTCATGTCCTCATCATCCTCCCCTTCTTGAAAATAAAGCCGTCCTCGGCGTTGCTTAATCTGAAATGTGGCTAACAAAAGAGACAAGGTGTACATGTTGTATATGTATATATCATCCATTTTTACTTCCCTTGATTTTTGCATATATGACACATGAATAGATGAGTAACTTGCATAGTTCATAAAATCTAAAGCCAAAAAATTAGCACAAGTAGAAGGCATGAAAAAATTGCAACTCAGTTTGCACATATAAGTGAAGCTCTTATTCATTTCAAAAGATTGACAATGTTCATCATTAAACCATCCCAACATTGGTGAATAAACCTTACTTGCATCAAATTTACATGCTACAACATGCTTAAATAAGCAAACATGCAATAAGTCATTCAACCCAGAATCATCACCAAGATTAGAGGTCATATCAAAATGATTAAACATTGGTTCTTTTGCATCAATAGTTAATTCAATGGGTGCACTCAAAATTGTTGGTATTTCAGTTGTTTGATCACATGGCAAAGTCAAATTATCAACGTAGTCCTCTAAAATAGGTGGTGTGATCAAAGTAGTGGGTAGCTCATCAGATGGCGCATTCAAATTGACAAGGCATTCATCATTCTCATGTAGAGATGGAAGATCAATACCTTTGTCATTACCTCTTATGATCAACTCAGATGATGTAGCCACTCTCGGGGGCGATGTGTCACATGGTGGAGGTGATGTAGTCCTGACAACAACGGATGTGGTTGTCATAGTATGCCTAGTAGTTGAAGGAACAATCATATCAACTCTTGGAATGTGCACCGTGCGCTTGTTCTCCTCGTGGCCAACACGTCGTTTTATTTCCTGTTCAGCTTTGCAAGCAAGATGAAACATATGGTCCATAGGATAACACTCTTCATGAATTAGTATCTCTTGAATATCACGGTTTAATCCTCCCCAAAATCTATCCATAAAATCATCTTCACTTTCTTCTAAAGAGGAATGCAACAAGGTAGTTTGTAAATCATCATAATATTTTGTTACAGTTTCACTACCTTGTTTTAAGTGTTGCAACTTCTTAATCATGTCACGAGTATAATAAGCAGGGACGAAAGTATGTCGCATGGCAAGTTTCAAATCATCCCAAGTAGTAGGTATATAATCAGGGTGTAACCGACAATATTCACTCCACCAAACCAAAGCATAACCAGTGAAAGAACCAACCGCAACCTTAACCTTTTTATGTTCATTGAAATTATGGGAAGCAAATATATTTTTTATGTCGAACTCCCATTCAATATATAAAGCAGGTTTAAAACGGCCATTAAATGGTGGTATAGATACATTAACCTGATCATGTGCATTTGGATGTTTGTGCACCTCTCGTGACGGTTGTCGTATTTGCAAAGGTGGTGGCACGTCTCCCGCGATTGACAAAGCCCATGAATTGACTTTGGATCCTGTCATGATTAGTAGAACAAGAAACAAAACCCAAAAATAATGTTCCTATAACTACTAGGATGTGGTGGTAAAACGCTCACAGTAAAGCAAATATCAATGTCTTACAAGTTCTTACCATGCAGCAGGCGGTGATCGGCAACCAGCGGTGTCAAGTAACTCCGAATATTGAGTAAAGCGATTGCCAGGGGAGCGTACGTATACACGGTGTAGAAATATGTGGAGCTGGGTTGGCTATATATGGTAGCAAAAGATTAGCAATAATCAATTCAAAGATGCAATGTTGAATAAACGCTCAACGACGGTACTGTGCTGGTCCTAGGCTAGACCGGACTAGAGACGCGAGCCTAGAACACTAATGAGGTCACGGCGTAGCACAACTAGCATCAATGAAGGATACTAAGTAGCTCTTGACAGCAAGATATAAGTGAAGATCACAACAGAAGTGAAGATAATGATGAAAAACAACTGCCAAGGAGGATATACAACAACTCTCTCTCCAACTTTCCTCTTGAAAAGTTTGAGACAATTTTCTGATAAATTCTTTCAAAGAATTCTACTAACTCAAGCTTTCCAATGGAGAAAGAATCACTCAATTCCGAGTTGATATGAGGAGTCAAAGAATTCTAAAACTGGCCTAAAAAATTGGAACAAGCTGTGTTCACGAACTTCGGAGGACAAAAAGACCTATTTAGAAGCCTATTTTGAGGTGTCAAATATTGAACTAGCTTCTGCAACTATTTAGATGCGGCTCGTCGCTATCTTCAATTTGAGTACTCACGGAGCCAAAACGGACTTCGTATGAGGAAGATACACATGTTTTACTGAACAGTGCGCAAAACAGATTCCAATCCGAATTCAGGTAAGAGATTGATTCTAGATAGATCCAATTTTTTTTCTTCTCTCTTTTTTTTTCTCACGCTTTTTTTTTCTTTTTCTGCTCCCTCTTTTTCTTTTTTTTTCTTTCCTTTTTTCTCTCTTTTTTTTCTTTATATTCTTTTTCTCCCTCTTTCCAAGACAAACTAGATAAGATGCAGATTCGATCAGGCGAAGATGTGAGTGACCTCAACTATGATTATGACAATAAACAGTGCGTAGCACGTGGTGGAAATTGGTGGATGGGATGGTGGACAGCGGATGGGATAATGATGCAGCGACTGCGTGATTAATGTGAACAGAACTCGAAACTCTAAAGGAATTAGACACTAAGACCAGCAACTCGACACGGCGATGCAACCGATAATTCAATAATGCAAACAATGAAAAGAAAATTGCAAAGGCTCAGTCTGGCTAGGACAAAGGATGAATAGATCTAACTTTTGTTTTGTGGCTTTTTCTTGGACAATAGGTAAGAAAATAAATCTAATCTAGGAAAAACTGGAAATCCTCACCGAGCAACCTGAAAACTGATACCACTTGATAGAGGCGA
Source organism: Triticum aestivum (assembly GCF_018294505.1). NCBI lineage: Eukaryota > Viridiplantae > Streptophyta > Magnoliopsida > Poales > Poaceae > Triticum > Triticum aestivum. The sequence continues at coordinate 64,657 of NW_025225259.1, forward strand.
GGGTCCCGATCTTTCGATGAGATGATAACTATCGATTTGGTGGAGACGACTTTGACGATCCGACTACAAACATGCACGACGTTGCGCCTTAGCAATCGCTAAACCAATCTCCTGAGGTTACTGACGATGCCGGAAGCACGGTCAGCCTGACCACGAAGGTCTATTCCTGCAAGCAATCGAAGAACGAGCAAGAATATGATAAAGCAATCTGAATATTGCAAATATATATGAGGTATTGATAATGGTGGGGATCCGTAAGCGGTCTTGGTCTGGTCGTTGGACACAAACGAAGTACACGAAGTTGCAATGGCTAACTTTTAACTAAACAAATCCCAAGGAAAAGCTACTAGATGGATCTACTTATATAGGAGCAAGGGGTGGCGGCCAAGGAGGTGGGAGGACGTCCCAAGGCAGCCTAAAACTAAATCTAGGTCGTACAAGGCCAATGGGCCCAAGTGGAGGTGATGTAACACCTTTGGACTTGTAGTTTGACTCGGATTCTGCTGCAGCATCAGATTGTTTCGTCCACAACTCAACGCTCCGGACGAATTTGAATGTGATTCCAATTGGGTTGGAAAGTGGACAAAATCTAGTTTCCAACAAAAAAAGAATCACCCAATTTGGAGTCCGTATGAAAAACTTGTGTGCGTTTTGAGTCAGGTATGTCTGTGCAGTCCGAATCTGAATCCAGAACGTGAGAGACTTGGACTCTATCTTCTCTTGGGCCAAAAGTGACGTGAGAGAACTTTTTGGACAGCAAATAAACATCTCTTTCTTCCTTATCTTCATATGTGGATTGTACAAATGTCCCATACACCTGCAATTAGACAAAACACAAAAGTGTGTGAAGTATTTTTGTTCTGGATAACATAAATAGATTATTGAATAGTTTGCACTAGAAATCACCTGACAAATATGCATATATGCAATATTTTTGGTCATATCCAAGGTAGTCATGTCCTCATCATTCATCATATCCGAACCAATCTGAGCCTTTGCATAATTTTTTTAGGGTTTTGCTTTGTTGAATTTGCGGTTGCATCGTCGTGTCTAGTTGCTGGTCTTAGAGTCTAGTCTTTTAGAGTTTCGAGTTCTGGTCATAAGTTGTCACGCCGCCGCCGCACCATCATCATCGCCCCTGCCATCTACCACCACCGCTCCGAATCCGTGTCCATATACCACCACCGATCCATATCCATATACTACCACCGCTACCACCACCGCTGCCATATTCCACCACCATATATCCACCACCAATCCGAGTTCCTTGCTTATTAGGGTTGTTTTCGAGATCCATCTAGATTCCGATTCGTGTTTCCTTGCCGGAGTAGGTTTCGGAAAAAAAAAGAGTCGGGTAGCCACGCTCCGTTTAGGCCCAAAATTTTTCGAAAACGCATTTTTCGAAAAAATTTCTGGCTATCCTATTTTTAGGTGTTTCTGAGTGTTTTGAGACAGGTGCCATTATAGGAAGTTTTTTTTGACCCGTTTCCAGTTTTTGGGTCCGAGCAGTCGAAAAAAAAATTGGTCAAAAAATTTCGTGCCCATCCTGTCAGTTTGAGCTAGGAAGAGTTTTGAGACACTCGCCATTATAGTGATTTTTCGCAAAAAAAAAAGCAGCGCGAAAAAAAAAGAGCGCAAAAAAAAAGAAATAAAAAGAGCGAAAAAAAAATTCAGAGTGTGCTTTTCCCTTGTTTACGTGCCGCGCCGTGATTTTGTTAGTGTTCTAGGCTCGCGTCTCTAGCACAGTCTAGCCTAGGACCAGCACAATACCGTCGTTGAGCGTTTATTCAACTTTGCATCTCTGAATTGATTATTGCTGACCCTTTTTGCTACCATATTATAAGCCTTCCCAGCTCCACATACATCTACGTCGTGCGTTTGACTCTCCCTGGTAATCGCTCTATCCAAGCTTTGAGAGTTTTTGACTACAACGGTTGCCGATCACCGCCTGATGCTAGTGGAATTGGATTAGGAGGTGTGTTATTACAAGATGGCAAACCTGTTGCATACTTTTCTGAAAAATTGAGTGGGCCTAGTCTGAATTATTCTACTTATGATAAAGAATTATATGCTCTTGTTCGGACTTTAGAAACATGGCAACATTATTTATGGCCCAAAGAATTTGTTATACATTCTGATCATGAATCTTTGAAACATATTAAAAGTCAAGCTAAACTGAATCGTAGACATGCTAAATGGGTTGAATTCATTGAGACTTTCCCTTATGTCATTAAACACAAGAAGGGAAAAGAAAATGTTATTGCTGATGCATTGTCTCGTCGCTATACTATGCTTTCACAACTTGACTTCAAAATATTTGGTTTGGAGACCATCAAAGATCAATATGTGCATGATGCTGATTTTAAAGATGTAATGCAGAATTGTCAAGAAGGAAGAATGTGGAACAAGTTTGTCATTAACGATGGATTTGTGTTTCGTGCTAACAAGCTATGCATTCCAGCTAGCTCCGTTCGTCTTTTGTTGTTGCAGGAGGCGCATGGAGGAGGATTAATGGGACACTTTGGCGTGAAGAAGACGGAGGACGTACTTGCTACACATTTCTTTTGGCCAAAGATGAGACGGGATGTTGAGCGTTTTATTGCTCGATGCACTACATGTCAAAAAGCTAAGTCACGACTCAATCCTCATGGTTTATATATGCCTTTGCCTGTACCTAGTGTTCCTTGGGAGGATATATCTATGGACTTTGTTTTAGGTTTACCTCGAACAAAGAAGGGGAGGGATAGCATATTTGTTGTCGTGGATAGATTCTCGAAAATGGCACACTTTATACCATGTCATAAAAGCGATGATGCTGTTAATGTTGCTGATTTGTTCTTTCGTGAAATTATTCGCTTGCATGGTGTGCCAAATACTATTGTTTCAGATCGTGATACTAAATTTCTTAGCCACTTTTGGAGATGTTTATGGGCTAAGTTGGGGACTAAACTGCTTTTTAGTACTACTTGTCACCCCCAAACTGATGGACAAACTGAAGTAGTCAATAGAACGTTGTCTACTATGCTTAGGGCTGTTTTGAAGAATAATAAGAAAATGTGGGAGGAATGCTTGCCTCATATTGAATTTGCTTATAATCGTTCGTTGCATTCTACTACTAAGATGTGCACTTTTGAAGTTGTGTATGGTTTCCTACCTCGTGCACCTATTGATTTGTTGCCTCTTCCATCTTCGGAGAAGGTTAATCTTGATGCTAAACAACGTGCTGAATTGATTTTAAAAATGCATGAGTTAACTAAGGAAAACATTGAGCGTATGAATGCTAAATATAAACTTGCTGGAGATAAGGGTAGAAAACATGTTGTGTTTGCACTTGGAGATCTTGTTTGGTTACATTTGCATAAGGATAGATTTCCTGATTTGCGCAAATCAAAGTTAATGCCACGTGCTGATGGTCCCTTTAAGGTGTTAGAGAAAATAAATGATAATGCATATAAACTTGAGCTGCCTGCAGATTTTGGGGTTAGTCCCACTTTTAACATTGCAGATTTGAAGCCTTATTTGGGTGAGGAAGATGAACTTCCGTCGAGGACGACTTCATTTCAAGAAGGGGAGGATGATGAGGACATCAATACAATTGTTACACCCACAGCCCCTGCTGCTATACATACTGGACCAATTACTAGAGCTCGTGCACGCCAACTAAATTACCAGGTACTTTCGTTTCTTGGTAATGATTCTAGTGTTCATGAGAATATGATGCTGCCTAAATTGGATACATTTGTTTTGCTTACAAATGAAGGGCCTAGCTTGGAGAAGGATGAACATTGGAGCAAGAACAAGCATGGAGATGATGGCATGCGCAAGGGGAACAAGAACGGAGTTACAAGTGATGATTTCAGGACTTTGAAGCCACCATAATGGGTGCATGAAGCCTTGGACGAAATATACAAGATGCCACTTCATAAATTTCGTCCCGAGGCTATTTTAGGTGCTGCGTCACCTTATTATTGGGCCAGGCCCATGTAATTTCGAAATACATAAGTATAGGCTATTTTTAGAGTCCGTATCTGTGGGGAAACAAGAGATAGGGTTGATTTCGGACCCCTCCACCAAGGGCCACGAAATTCCCCCCTCTTCCTCCATATATACAGCCCTTAGGGCATCGTTTATACTTTGGGTTTTGTTTAGATTAAAAGTTCGCCATAGCTGCAACTTCGCGTACTTCGTTTGTGTTCAACGACCAGACAAAGGCGTCACAGAACCCCACCTTGATCAATAAAGCTTTCATCTTATATTCGCAATATCCAGATTGCAATCTCAGTTTCTTGCTTGTTCTTCGTTTGCTCGCAGGAAACAGACCCTCGTGGTCAGGTTGATCGTGCTCCGGCGTGGTCAATAACCTCTCGGAGTTGGTTTAGCGATTGCTAAGGCGCGACGTTCTCGCACGTTCGTAGTCGGATCGTCAAAGTCGACTTCCACCAAAGCGATATCCATCATCTCATCGAAAGACGGGACACCTTTGCCTCTATCACCTCCACTTGGGCCCATTGGCCTTGTACGACCTAGATTTAGTTTTAGGCTACCTTGGGACGTCCTCCCACCTCCTTGGCAGCCACCCCTTGCTCCTATATAAGTAGATCCATCTAGTAGCTTTTCCTTGGGATTTGTTTAGTTAAAAGTTAGCCATTGCAACTTCGTGTACTTCGTTTGTGTCCAACGACCAGACCAAGACCGCTTACGGATCCCCACCATTATCAATACTTCATATATATTCGCAATATTCAGATTGCTTTATCATATTCTTGCTCGTTCTTCGATTGCTTGCAGGAATAGACCTTCGTGGTCAGGTTGATCGTGCTCCAGCGTGGTCAATAACCTCTCGGAGTTGGTTTAGCGATTGCTAAGGCACAACGTCGTTGCACGTTTGTAGTCGGATCGTCAAAGTCGTCTCCACCAAATCGATAGTTATCATCTCATCGAAAGATCGGGGCACCCCGCCTCTATCAGCAAGGCTCAGATTGGTTCGGATGGGATGAACTAACCCTAATTTTTTTTGGCTTTTTCATGGACTATAGGTATGAAGAACAGACTCGATCTAAACTACGAAAAACTGTAAAATCTCACCGAGCAACCTGGAAATCTGATACCACTTGATAGAGGCAAAGGTGTCCCGTCTTTCGATGAGATGATGGATATCGCTTTGGTGGAAGTCGACTTTGACGATCCGACTACGAACGTGCGAGGACGTCGCGCCTTAGCAATCGCTAAACCAACTCCGAGAGGTTATTGACCACGCCGGAGCACGATCAACCTGACCACGAGGGTCTGTTTCCTGCGAGCAAACGAAGAACAAGCAAGAAACTAAGATTGCAATCTGGATATTGCGAATATAAGATGAAAGCTTTATTGATCAAGGTGGGGTTCTGTGACGCCTTTGTCTGGTCGTTGAACACAAACGAAGTACGCGAAGTTGCAGCTATGGCGAACTTTTAATCTAAACAAAACCCCAAGTCTAAACGATGCCCTAAGGCCTGTATATATGGAGGAAGAGGGGGGAATTTCGTGGCCCTTGGTGGAGGGGTCCGAAATCAACCCTATCTCTTGTTTCCCCACACATACGGACTCTAAAAATAGCCTATACTTATGTATTTCGAAATTACATGGGCCTGGCCCAATAATAAGGTGACGCAGCACCTAAAATAGCCTCGGGACGAAATTTAGGAAGTGGCATCTTGTATATTTCGTCCAAGGCTTCATGCACCCATTATGGTGGCTTCAAAGTCCTGAAATCATCACTTGTAACTCCGTTCTTGTTCCCCTTGCGCATGCCATCATCTCCATGCTTGTTCTTGCTCCAATGTTCATCCTTCTCCAAGCTAGGCCCTTCATTTGTAAGCAAAACAAATGTATCCAATTTAGGCAGCATCATATTCTCATGAACATTAGAATCATTACCAAGAAACGAAAGTACCTGGTAATTTAGTTGGCGTGCACGAGCTCTAGTAATTGGTCCAGTATGTATAGCAGCAGGGGCTGTGGGTGTAACAATTGTATTGATGTCCTCATCACTTGGACTCTATCTTCTCTTGGGCCAAAAGTGACGTGAGAGAACTTTTTGGACAGCAAATAAACATCTCTTTCTTCTTTATCTTCATATGTGGATTGTACAAATGTCCCATACACCTGCAATTAGACAAAACACAAAAGTGTGTGAAGTATTTTTGTTCTGGATAACATAAATAGATTATTGAATAGTTTGCACTAGAAATCACCTGACAAATATGCATATATGCAATATTTTTGGTCATATCCAAGGTAGTCATGTCCTCATCATCCTCCCCTTCTTGAAAATAAAGCCGTCCTCGGCGTTGCTTAATCTGAAATGTGGCTAACAAAAGAGACAAGGTGTACATGTTGTATATGTATATGTCATCCATTTTTACTTCCCTTGATTTTTGCATATATGACACATGAATAGATGAGTAACTTGCATAGTTCATAAAATCTAAAGCCAAAAAATTAGCACAAGAAGTAGAAGGCATGAAAATATTGCAACTCAGTTTGCACATATAAGTGAAGCTCTTATTCATTTCAAAAGATTGACAATGTTCATCATTAAACCATCCCAACATTGGTGAATAAACCTTACTTGCATCAAATTTACATGCTACAACATGCTTAAATGAGCAAACATGCAATAAGTCATTTAACACAGAATCATCACCAAGATTAGAGGTCATATCAAAATGATTAAACATTGGTTCTTTTGCATCAATAGTTAATTCAATGGGTGCACTCAAAATTGTTGGTATTTCAGTTGTTTGATCACGTGGCAAAGTCAAATTATCAACGTAGTCCTCTAAAATAGGTGGTGTGATCAAAGTAGTGGGTAGCTCATCAGATGGTGCATTCAAATTGACAAGGCATTCATCATTCTCATGTAGAGATGGAAGATCAGTACCTTTGTCATTACCTCTTATGATCAACTCAGATGATGTAGCCACTCTTGGGGGCGATGTGTCACATGGTGGAGGTGATGTAGTCCTGACAACAACGGATGTGGTTGTCATAGTATGCCTAGTAGTTGAAGGAACAATCATATAAACTCTTGGAATGTGCACCGTGCGCTTGTTCTCCTCGTGGCCAACACGTCGTTTTATTTCCTGTTCAGCTTTGCAAGCAAGATGAAACAAATGGTCCATAGGATAACACTCTTCATGAATTAGTATCTTTTGAATATCACGGTTTAATCCTCCCCAAAATCTATCCATAAAATCATCTTCACTTTCTTCTAAAGAGGAATGCAACAAGGTAGTTTGTAAATCATCATAATATTTTGTTACAGTTTCACTACCTTGTTTTAAGTGTTGCAACTTGTTAATCATGTCACGAGTATAATAAGCAGGGACAAAAGTATGTCGCATGGCAAGTTTCAAATCATCCCAAGTAGTAGGTATATAATCAGGGTGTAACCGACAATATTCACTCCACCAAACCAAAGCATAACCAGTGAAAGAACCAACCGCAACCTTAACCTTTTTATGTTCATTGAAATTATGGGAAGCAAATATATTTTTATGTCGAACTCCCATTCAATATATAAAGCAGGTTTAAAACGGCCATTAAATGGTGGTATAGATACATTAACCTGATCATGTGCATTTGGATGTTTGTGCACCTCTCGTGACGGTTGTGGTATTTGCAAAGGTGGTGGCACGTCTCCCGCGATCGACAAAGCCCATGAATTGACTCTGGATCCTGTCATGATTAGTAGAACAAGAAACAAAACCCAAAAATAATGTTCCTATAACTACTAGGATGTGGTGGTAAAACGCTCACAGTAAAGCAAATATCAATGTCTTACAAGTTCTTACCATGCAGCAGGCGGTGATCGGCAACCAGCGGTGTCAAGTAACTCCGAATATTGAGTAAAGCGATTGCCAGGGGAGCGTATGTATACACGGTGTAGAAATATGTGGAGCTGGGTTGGCTATATATGGTAGCAAAAGATTAGCAATAATCAATTCAAAGATGCAATGTTGAATAAACGCTCAACGACGGTACTGTGCTAGTCCTAGGCTAGACCGGACTAGAGACGCGAGCCTAGAACACTAATGAGGTCACGGCGTAGCACAACTAGCATCAATGAAGGATACTAAGTAGCTCTTGACAGCAAGATATAAGTGAAGATCACAACGGCAGTGAAGATGATAGAGGCAAAGGTGTCCCGTCTTTCGATGAGATGATGGATATCGCTTTGGTGGAAGTCGACTTTGACGATCCGACTACGAACGTGCGAGGACGTCGCGCCTTAGCAATCGCTAAACCAACTCCGAGAGGTTATTGACCACGCCGGAGCACGATCAACCTGACCACGAGGGTCTGTTTCCTGCGAGCAAACGAAGAACAAGCAAGAAACTGAGATTGCAATCTGGATATTGCGAATATAAGATGAAAGCTTTATTGATCAAGGTGGGGTTTTGTGACGCCTTTGTCTGGTCGTTGAACACAAACGAAGTACGCGAAGTTGCAGCTATGGCGAACTTTTAATCTAAACAAAACCCAAAGTCTAAACGATGCCCTAAGGGCTGTATATATGGAGGAAGAGGGGGGAATTTCGTGGCCCTTGGTGGAGGGGTCCGAAATCAACCCTATCTCTTGTTTCCCCACACATACGGACTCTAAAAATAGCCTATACTTATGTATTTCGAAATTACATGGGCCTGGCCCAATAATAAGGTGACGCAGCACCTAAAATAGCCTCGGGACGAAATTTATGAAGTGGCATCTTGTATATTTCGTCCAAGGCTTCATGCACCCATTATGGTGGCGTCAAAGTCCTGAAATCATCACTTGTAACTCCGTTCTTGTTCCCCTTGCGCATGCCATCATCTCCATGCTTGTTCTTGCTCCCATGTTCATCCTTCTCCAAGCTAGGCCCTTCATTTGTAAGCAAAACAAATGTATCCAATTTAGGCAGCATCATATTCTCATGAACATTAGAATCATTACCAAGAAACGAAAGTACCTGGTAATTTAGTTGGCGTGCGCGAGCTCTAGTAATTGGTCCAGTATGTATAGCAGCAGGGCCTGTGGGTGTAACAATGGTATTGATGTCCTCATCAAATACGGCATATAGCCGCTGGATTTTCTTCAATTTACAGCCAAATGAGATTGCCCGGATCAGAGAACATCTGCAGAAAGGTACGTTTGACCCTACCAGGGGGGATAATGTCTATAAGCAACATAATCTCGCGAATTTCCTTGAAAAGGAAGTGCCAATGGGTTCAGAAACTTGTCTGAAAAACAGCGACGAATGATGTTCTTTGACTTTCAGGGCCAAAAAGTCCTGCTTAAGGCTGAATTTGAGGGTACTCCGGGCCTCCTGGCCCAAGCGCGGAATATTTTTTTAGATTCGCACGCTCGCCGCGAGAAGTTTGAGTACTTATGGGTCCGACACGGACTGCTAATGACAAAATTATGACCGTCTTAGTGAGCATCTGTCCATTCTATGGCAGTGATAGAGGCAAAGGTGTCCCGTCTTTCAATGAGATGATGGATTTCGCTTTGGTGGAACTCGACTTTGACGATCCGACTATGAACGTGCGAGGACGTCGCGCCTTAGCAATCGCTAAACCAACTCCAAGAGGTTATTGACCACGCCGGAGCACGATCAACCTGACCACGAGGGTCTGTTTCCTGCGAGCAAACGAAGAACAAGCAAGAAACTGAAATTGCAATCTGGATATTGCGAATATACGATGAAAGCTTTATTGATCAAGGTGGGGTTCTGTGACGCCTTTGTCTGGTTGTTGAACACAAATGAAGTACGCGAAGTTGCAGCTATGGCGAACTTTAATCTAAACAAAACCCAAAGTCTAAACGGTGCCCTAAGGGCTGTATATATGGAGGAAGAGAGGGGGAATTTCGTGGCCCTTGGTGGAGGGGTCCGAAATCAACCCTATCTCTTGTTTCCCCACACATACGGACTCTAAATATAGCCTATACTAATGTATTTCGAAATTACATGGGCCTGGCCCAATAAAAAGGTGACGCAGCACCTATAATAGCCTCTGGACGAAATTTATTAAGTGGCATCCTGTATATTTCGTCCAAGGCTTCATGCACTCGTTATGGTGGCTTCAAAGACCTGAAATCATCACTCGTAACTCCGTTCTTGTTCCCCTTACGCATGCCATCATCTCCATGCTTTTTCTTGCTCCAATGTTCATCCTTTCCAAGCTAGGCCCTTCATTTGTAAGCAAAACAAATGTATCCAATTTAGGCAGCATCATATCTCATGATCATTAGAATCATTACCAAGAAACGAAAGTACCTGGTAATTTAGCTGGCGTGCGCGAGCTCTAGTAATTGGTCCAATATGTATAGTAGCAGGGGCTGTGGGTGTAACAATGGTATTGATGTCCTCATCAGGCAGTCCTTGGAAGTACTGCATTTTCTTGTGCATTTTTGCGTGACTGCCCCAAAATTTCTTGTCCTCTATAGTGGAGATATCGTTTCCACATATATATTGACCGATGCCAGGAATGCCCTTTAGTTCTTGGCTTTCACGTGCATGAGTTACAGCATGCCATCCGGCGAAAACAAGGAGAATAAGGCATATAGCCGCTGGATTTTCTTCAATTTACGGCCACATGAGATTGCCCGGATCATAGAGCATCTGCAGAAAGGTACGTTTGTCCCTACCAGGGGGGCTAATGTCTATAACGAACATAATCTCTCAAATTTCCTTCAAAAGGAAGTGCCAATGGGTTCAGAAACTTTTCTGAAAAATAGCGACGAATGATGTTCTTTTACTTTCAGGGCCAAAAAGTCTTGCTTAAGGCCGTATCTGAGGGTACTCCGGGCCTCCTCGCGCAAGAGGGGAGTATTTTCTGGATTCAGACGCTTGCCGCGAGCAGTTTGAGAACTTGTGGGTCCGACACGGGCTTCGAATGACAAAATTATTACCCTTTTAGTGAACATCTGTCCATTCTATGGCAGTTCTTGAAAGTACTTCATTTTCACGTGTGCTTTTTGCCTAACCGCCCCAAAATTTCTTGTCCTCTATAGTGGAGATATCGTTTCCACATATATATTGATTGATGCCAGGAATGCCCTTTTTTTCTTGTCTTTCACGCGCATGAGTTACAGCATGCCATACGGCGAAAACAAGGAGAATTAGGCATATAGCCACTGGATTTTCTTCAATATACGGCCAAATGAGATTGCCCGGATCATAGAGCATCTACAGAAAGGTATGTTTGTCCCTACCGGCGTGATAGAGGCAAAGGTGTCCCGTCTTTCGATGAGATGATGGATATCGCTTTGGTGGAAGTCGACTTTGACGATCCGACTACGAACGTGCGAGGACGTCGCGCCTTAGCAATCGCTAAACCAACTCCGAGAGGTTATTGACCACGCCGGAGCACGATCAACCTGACCTCGAGGGTCTTTTTCCTGCGAGCAAACGAAGAACAAGCAAGAAACTAAGATTGCAATCTGGATATTGCGAATATAAGCTGAAAGCTTTATTGATCAAGGTGGGGTTCTGTGACGCCTTTGTCTGGTCGTTGAACACAAACGAAGTACGCGAAGTTGCAGCTATGGCGAACTTTTAATCTAAACAAAACCCAAAGTCTAAACGGTGCCCTAAGGGCTGTATATATGGAGGAAGAGAGGGGGAATTTCGTGGCCCTTGGTGGAGGGGTCCGAAATCAACCCTATCTCTTGTTTCCCCACACATACGGACTCTAAAAATAGCCTATACTTATGTATTTCGAAATTACATGGGCCTGGCCCAATAAAAAGGTGACGCAGCACCTATAATAGCCTCGGGACGAAATTTATGAAGTGGCATCTTGTATATTTCGTCCATGGCTTCATGCACCCATTATGGTGGCTTCAAAGTCCTGAAATCATCACTTGTAACTCCGTGCTTGTTCCCCTTGCGCATGGCATCATCTCCATGCTTGTTCTTGCTCCAATGTTCATCCTTCTCCAAGCTAGGCCCTTCATTTGTAAGCAAAACAAATGTATCCAATTTAGGCAGCATCATATTCTCATGAAAATTAGAATCATTACCAAGAAACGAAAGTACCTGATAATTTAATTGGCGTGCGGGAGCTCTAGTAATTGGTCCAGTATATGTAGCAGTAGGGGCTGTGGGTGTAACAATGTTATTGATGTCCTCATCATGGCGGGGATAATGTCTATAAGCAACATAATCTTGTGAATTTCCTTCAAAAGGAAGTGCCAATGGGTTCAGAAACTTGTCTGAAAAATAGCGACGAATGATGTTCTTTGACTTTCAGGGCCAAAAAGTCCTGCTTAAGGCTGTATCTGAGGGTACTCCGGGCCTCCTCGCGCAAGCGGGGAGTATTTTCTGGATTCAGACGCTCGCCGCGAGAAGTTTGAGAACTTGTGGGTCCGACACAGGCTCCGAATGACAAAATTATTACCGTTTTAGTGAGCATCTGTCCATTCTATGGCAGTCCTTAAAAGTACTTCATTTTCACGTGCGCTTTATACCTAACCGCCCCAAAATTTCTTTTCCTCTATAGTGTAGATATCGTTTCCACATATATATTGATCGATTCCAGGAATGCCCTTTTGTTCTTGGCTTTCACGCGCATGACTTACAACATGCCATCTGGCGAAAACAAGGAGAATAAGGCATATAACCGCTGGATTTTCTTCAATTTATGGCCAAATGAGATTGCCCGGATCATAGAGCATCTGGAGAAAGGTACGTTTGTCCCTACCGGGGGCTAATGTCTATAAGGAACATAATCTCTCGGATTTCCTTCAAAAGTAAGTGCCAATGGGTTCAGAAACTTGTCTGAAAAACAGCGACGAATGATGTTCTTTGACTTTCAGGGCCAAAAAGTCCTGCTTAAAGCCGTATCTGAGGGTACACCGGGCCTCCTCGCGCAAGCGGGGAGTATTTTCTGGATTCAGACGCTCGCCGCAAGCAGTATGAGAACTTGTGGGTCCGACACGGGCTCCAAATGACAAAATTATTACCCTTTTAGTGAACATCTGTCCATTCTATGGCAGTCCTTGAAAGTACTTCATTTTCACGTGCGCTTTTTGCCTAACCGCCCCAAAATTTCTTGTCCTCTATAGTGGAGATATTGTTTCCACATATATATTGATCGATGCCAGGAATGCCCTTTTGTTCTTGGCTTTCACGCGCATGAGTTACAGCATGCCATCCGGCGAAAACAAGGAGAATAAGGCATATAGCCGCTGGGTTTTCTTCAATATACCGCCAAATGAGATTGCCCGGATCATAGAGCATCTGCAGAAAGGTATGTTTGTCCCATCCAGGGGGGATAATGTCTATAAGCAACACAATCTCGCGAATTTTCTTCAAAAGGAAGTGCCAATGGGTTCAGAAACTTGTCTGAAAAACAGCGACGAATGATGTTCTTTGACTTTCAGGGCCAAAAAGTCCTGCTTAAGGCTGTATCTGAGGGTACTCCGGGCCTCCTCGCGCAAGCGGGGAGTATTTTCTGGATTCAGACACTCGCCGCGAGTAGTTTGAGAACTTGTGTGTCCGACACAGGCTCCGAATGACAAAATTATTACCCTTTTAGTGAGCATCTGTCCATTCTATGGCAGTCCTTGAAAGTACTTCATTTTCACGTGCGCTTTACACCTAACCGCCCCAAATTTTCTTGTCCTCTATAGTGTAGATATCGTTTCCACATATATATTGATTGATTCTAGGAATGCCCTTTTGTTCTTGGCTTTCACGCGCATGAGTTACAACATGCCATCTGGCGAAAACAAGGAGAATAAGGCATATAACCGCTGGATTTTCTTCAATTTACGGCCAAATGAGATTGCCCGGATCATAGAGCATGTGGAGAAAGGTACGTTTGTCCCTACCGGGGGGCTAATGTATATAAGGAACATAATCTCTCAGATTTCCTTCAAAAGTAAGTGCCAATGGGTTCAGAAACTTGTCTGGAAAACAACGATGAATGATGTTCTTTGACTTTCAGGGCCAAAAAGTCCTGCTTAAGGCCGTATCTGAGGGTACACCGGGCCTCCTCGCGCAAGCGGGGAGTATTTTCTGGATTCAGACGCTCGTCGCGAGCAGTTTGAGAACTTGTGGGTCCAACACTGGCTCCGAATGACAAAATTATTACCCTTTTAGTGAACATCTGTCCATTCTATGGCAGTCCTTGAAAGTACTTCATTTTCACATGCGCTTTTTGCCTAACCGCCCAAAAATTTCTTGTCCTCTATAGTGTAGATATCGTTTCCACATATATATTGATCGATTCCAGGAATGCCCTTTTGTTCTTGGCTTTCACGCGCATGAGTTACAGGATGCCATCCGGCGAAAACGAGGAGAATTAGGCATATAGCCGCTGGATTTTCTTCAATATACCGCCAAATGAGATTGCCCGGATCATAGAGCATCTGCAGAAAGGTATGTTTGTCCCTAGCAGGGGGGATAATGTCTATAAGCAACATAATCTCACGAATTTCCTTCAAACGGAAGTGCCAATGGGCTCAGAAACTTGTCTGAAAAACAGCGACGAATGATGTTCTTTGACTTTCAGGGCCAAAAAGTCCTGCTTAAGGCCGTATTTGAGGGTACTACGGGCCTCCTGGCGCAAACGGGGAGTATTTTCTGGATTCAGACGCTCGTCGTGAGCAGTTTGAGAACTTGTGGGTCCGACACGGACTCCGGATGACAAAATTATGACCGTTTTAGTGAACATCTATCCATTCTATGGCAGTCCTTGAAAGTACTTCATTTTCCCGTGCGCTCTTTTCCTAACCGCCCCAAAATTTCTTGTCCTCTATAGTGGAGATATCATTTCCACATATATATTGATCGATGCCAGGAATGTCCTTTTGTTCTTGGCTTTCACGCGCATGAGTTACAGCATGCCATCCAGCGAAAACAAGGAGAATAAGGCATATAGCCGCTGGATTTTCTTCAATTTATGGCCAAATGAGATTGCCCGGATCAGAGAACATCTGCAGCAAGGTACGTTTGACCCTACCAGGGGGGATAATGTCTATAAGCAACATAATCTCGCGAATTTCCTTGAAAAGGAAGTGCCAATGGGTTTAGAAACTTGTCTGAAAATCAGCGACAAATGATGTTCTTTGACTTTCAGGGCGAAAAAGTCCTGCTTAAGGCTGAATTTGAGGGTACTCCGGGCCTCCTAGCGCAAGCGCAGGAGTATTTTTTTTTGGATTCGCACGCTCGCCACAAGCAGTTTGAGTACTTATGTGATGCGGAGCATCCCACGTTCATCCCCATGTACACTCCGACTACTCTCGAAGCCCCAAGAGGACATATGACGAGACCTCGAACATACGCCATTGGACACAAGGTGAATTCACTCCTCTTCGAACCGTCACTTTCCGAATGTGAGACATGGCTACTACCTCATGCATGGACCTTGCATACACTCAGGTACAACCATGATGACCATGGAGAATCCAAGGACCAAGGCCAAGCATGGAAGAGAAGACGGAAGAAAGAAGGAAGAAGAAGATGGAGCGCCTGCTGGAGCCAGGCCTGACATCCGGACCGACGTCCGGATCATCCGGGCCCAGCCGGATCATCCGGACCCTCCCCCGGATCGTCCGGGTAACCGTGCCCGAAGACACCCGAAGCTGCTCGACGAAGACGGATCATCCGGACGGTCACCCGGATCATCCGGACCCCCGACACCCGGATCATTCGGGCCACCATCCGGATCATCCGGACCCCGCCTGCGTGCGTGACTTGGGCCGAAGCCCGTGTACCCCTTCGCCCCTCACTTACCCCTTCGTGGCTTAGCACTATAAATAGACCCCCTCCTCCCCATTTTGAGGGTTAGCATTGGATTAGCTCATATTTGTGAGAGAGCCTTTGCTCATCCACTTGGATACTTCTCCTCGGAGTTCAGGACCTCTTCGGAGAAGATCCCCCAAGCGGATTCAAGACCCCCATCATGGGAAGATCCCCTCGTGGATTCAAGACCTCCGTTAGGAGATGAACTGTCCTTTGTATCCTTACCTTTGTTGATTTTGGATCATATGCATCTCTTTGTGTTCGGTGATCTAGCACTTGTGTGATCGATTCCTTGTTGGTTGAGTGATTCTCTCTCGTTTTCCCCGTGTTTTCCCTTTATGCTTCCGCGTGTTCTTTGTGATTCCCCGTAGGATCCACTCCAAACGTGAAAGATCGACGCTATAGGGTTCCACCCTACATCATCTTGGTATCATAAGCCACATTGATCACGTTTTTGGAGCCCCTACCCCGTGATTTCTAGCTTGATTTTGTTGTTTTCGTCCTAAATCCGAAAATCCCCACCAAAAATAGCCCCAAAATTTTTTGTGATTTGTTGGTTTGATGATGTTTTGTTGATTTTGATCCATGGATTTGCTTGGTTTCAAGTGGATCTAGCATTTCCCCAAGTTTCCCCACCTTCCATCCATGAAATCCCTCAAATTTTGCCCCGAAAATCATCCATTTCTGCCCAAAAATTCGTCCCCGAGAGGAAATCCCGAGCAGTTTGACCTGCCCGGATCATCCGGACCTTCTCCCGGATCATCCGGACATCTCCCGGATCAGCGGGACCCTCTCCCGGACGTCCGGATACCCCATGCACCCAGAAAACAGAACCGGAGCTGACGAACCCGGATCATCCGGATGTACACCCGGATCATCCGGACCTCCTCCCGGATGTCCGGTTAACCCTGACACTGTTTCGGCTGAAATCTTGTTTTGGCCGTAACTAATTCATCCGAACTCCGATTTTGACGTTCTTTAGCTCGTTTTGAAGCTCTTGACATCCCCCATCCCACAAAAATACCACCAACATCATTTGACTCCATCATATTTTCGGAATTTTAGCATCTTTGCCTAGGGCTTCCACCATATCATCCGCATAGCCACCACCGACTTCCGCAACCTAACCCATTTTGTTCATCATAGCATTAGTGGTTGCTTGAGTAGTTGATAGAGACAAAGGTGTCCCGTCTTTCGATGAGATGATGTGATAGAGGCGGGGTGTCCCGATCTTTCGATGAGATGATAACTATCGATTTGGTGGAGACGACTTTGACGATCCGACTACAAACGTGCAACGACGTTGTGCCTTAGCAATCGCTAAACCAACTCCGAGAGGTTATTGACCACGCCGGAGCACGATCAACCTGACCACGAAGGTCTATTCCTGCAAGCAATCGAAGAACAAGCAAGAATATGATAAAAGCAATCTGAATATCGTGAATATGTATGAAGTATTGATAATGGTGGGGATCCGAAAAGTGGTCTTGGTCTGGTCGTTGGACACAAACGAAGCACACGAAGTTGCAATGGCTAACTTTTAACTAAACAAATCCCAAAGTCTAAACGATGCCCTAAGGGCTGTATATATGGAGGAAGAGGGGGGAATTTCATGGCCCTTGGTGGAGGGGTCCGAAATCAACCCTATCTCTTGTTTCCCCACACATACGGACTCTAAAAATAGCCTATACTTATGTATTTCGAAATTACATGGGCCTGGCCCAATAATAAGGTGACGCAGCACCTAAAATAGCCTCGGGACGAAATTTATGAAGTGGCATCTTGTATATTTCGTCCAAGGCTTCATGCACCCATTATGGTGGCTTCAAAGTCCTGAAATCATCACTTGTAACTCCGTTCTTGTTCCCCTTGCGCATGCCATTATCTCCATGCTTGTTCTTGCTCCAATGTTCATCCTTCTCCAAGCTAGGCCCTTCATTTGTAAGCAAAACAAATGTATCCAATTTAGGCAGCATCATATTCTCATGAACATTAGAATCATTACCAAGAAATGAAAGTACCTGGTAATTTAGTTGGCGTGCACGAGCTCTAGTAATTGGTCCAGTATGTATAGCAGCAGGGGCTGTGGGTGTAACAATTGTATTGATGTCCTCATCATCCTCCCCTTCTTGAAATGAAGTCGTCCTCGACGGAAGTTCATCTTCCTCACCCAAATAAGGCTTCAAATCTGCAATGTTAAAAGTGGGACTAACCCCAAAATCTGCAGGCAGCTCAAGTTTATATGCATTATCATTTATTTTCTCTAACACCTTAAAGGGACCATCAGCACGTGGCATTAACTTTGATTTGCGCAAATCAGGAAATCTATCCTTACGCAAATGTAACCAACCAAGATCTCCAGGTGCAAACACAACATGTTTTCTACCCTTATCTCCAGCAAGTTTATATTTAGCATTCATGCGCTCAATGTTTTCCTTAGTTAACTCATGCATTTTTAAAATCAATTCAGCACGTTGTTTAGCATCAAAATTAACCTTCTCCGAAGATGGAAGAGGCAACAAATCAATAGGTGCACGAGGTAGGAAACCATACACAACTTCAAAATGGCACATCTTAGTAGTAGAATGCAATGAACGATTATAAGCAAATTCAATATGAGGCAAGCATTCCTCCCACATTTTCTTATTATTCTTCAAAACAGCCCTAAGCATAGTAGACAACGTTCTATTGACTACTTCAGTTTGTCCATCAGTTTGGGGGTGACAAGTAGTACTAAAAAGCAGTTTAGTCCCCAACTTAGCCCATAAACATCTCCAAAAGTGGCTAAGAAATTTAGTATCACGATCTGAAACAATAGTATTTGGCACACCATGCAAGCGAATAATTTCACGAAAGAACAAATCAGCAACATTAACAGCATCATCGCTTTTATGACATGGTATAAAGTGTGGTATATGGATATGGATCGGTGGTGGTATATGGACACGGATTGGTGGTGGTATATGGATACGGATTCGGTGCGGTGGTGGTAGATGGCAGGGGCGATGATGATGGTGCGGCGGCGGCGTGACAACTTATGACCAGAACTCGAAACTCTAAAAGACTAGACTCTAAGACCAGCAACTAGACACGACGATGCAACCGCAAATTCAACAAAGCAAAACCCTAAAAAGATTATGCAAGGCTCAGATTGGTTCGGATATGATGAACTAACCCTAATTTTTTTTTTGTGGCTTTTTCGTGGACTATAGGTATGAAGAACAGACTCGATCTAAACTACTAAAAACTGTAAAATCTCACCGAGCAACCTGGAAAGCTGATACCACTTGATAGAGGCAAAGGTGTCCCGTCTTTCGATGAGATGGTGGATTTCGCTTTGGTGGAAGTCGACTTTGACGATCCGACTACGAACGTGCGAGGACGTCGCGCCTTAGCAATCGCTAAACCAACTCCGAGAGGTTATTGACCACGCCGGAGCACGATCAACCTGACCACGAGGGTCTGTTTCCTGCGAGCAAACGAAGAACAAGCAAGAAACTAAGATTGCAATCTGGATATTGCGAATATAAGATGAAAGCTTTATTGATCAAGGTGGGGTTCTGTGACGCCTTTGTCTGGTCGTTGAACACAAACGAAATACGCGAAGTTGCAGCTATGGCGAACTTTTAATCTAAACAAAACCCAAAGTCTAAACGATGCCCTAAGGGCTGTATATATGGAGGAAGAGGGGGAGAATTTCGTGGCCCTTGGTGGAGGGGTCCGAAATCAACCCTATCTCTTGTTTCCCCACACATACGGACTCTAAAAATAGCCTATACTTATGTATTTCGAAATTACATGGGCCTGGCCCAATAATAAGGTGACGCAGCACCTAAAATAGCCTCGGGACGAAATTTATGAAGTGGCGTCTTGTATATTTCGTCCAAGGCTTCATGCACCCATTATGGTGGCTTCAAAGTCCTGAAATCATCACTTGTAACTCCGTTCTTCTTTCCCTTGCGCATGCCATCATCTCCATGCTTGTTCTTGCTCCAATGTTCATCCTTCTCCAAGGCCCTTCATTTGTAAGCAAAACAAATGTATCCAATTTAGGCAGCATCATATTCTCATGAACATTAGAATCATTACCAAGAAACGAAAGTACCTGGTAATTTAGTTGGCGTGCACGAGCTCTAGTAATTGGTCCAGTATGTATAGCAGCAGGGGCTGTGGGTGTAACAATTGTATTGATGTCCTCATCATCCTCCCCTTCTTGAAATGAAGTCGTCCTCGACGGAAGTTCATCTTCCTCACCCCAATAAGGCTTCAAATCTGCAATGTTAAAAGTGGGACTAACCCCAAAATCTGCAGGCAGCTCAAGTTTATATGCATTATCATTTATTTTCTCTAACACCTTAAAGGGACCATCAGCACGTGGCATTAACTTTGATTTGCGCAAATCAGGAAATCTATCCTTACGCAAATGTAACCAAACAAGATCTCCAGGTGCAAACACAACATGTTTTCTACCCTTATCTCCAGCAAGTTTATATTTATCATTCATACGCTCAATGTTTTCCTTAGTTAACTCATGCATTTTTAAAATCAATTCAGCACGTTGTTTAGCATCAAAATTAACCTTCTCCGAAGATGGAAGAGGCAACAAATCAATAGGTGCACGAGGTAGGAAACCATACACAACTTCAAAAGGGCACATCTTAGTAGTAGAATGCAATGAACGATTATAAGCAAATTCAATATGAGGCAAGCATTCCTCCCACATTTTCTTATTATTCTTCAAAACAGCCCTAAGCATAGTAGACAACGTTCTATTGACTACTTCAGTTTGTCCATCAGTTTGGGGGTGACAAGTAGTACTAAAAAGCAGTTTAGTCCCCAACTTAGCCCATAAACATCTCCAAAAGTGGCTAAGAAATTTAGTATCACGATCTGAAACAATAGTATTTGGCACACCATGCAAGCGAATAATTTCACGAAAGAACAAATCAGCAACATTAACAGCATCATCGCTTTTATGACATGGTATAAAGTGTGCCATTTTCGAGAATCTATCCACGACAACAAATATGCTATCTGATAGAGACGGGGTGTCCCGATCTTTCGATGAGATGATAACTATCGATTTGGTGAAGATGACTTTGACGATCCGACTACAAACGTGCACGACGTTGCGCCTTAGCAATCGCTAAACCAACTCCGAGAGGTTATTGACCACGCTGGAGCACAATCAACCTGACCACGAAGGTCTATTCCTGCAAGCAATCGAAGAACAAGCAAGAATATGATAAAAGCAATCTGAATATTGCGAGTATATATGAAGTATTGATAAAGGTGGGGATCCGTAAGCGGTCTTGGTCTGGTCGTTGGACACAAACGAAGTACACGAAGTTGCAATGGCTAACTTTTAACTAAACAAATCCCCAGGAAAAGCTACTAGATGGATGATAGAGGCGGGGTGTCCCGATCTTTTGATGAGATGGTAACTATCGATTTGGTGGAGACGACTTTGACGATCCGACTACAAACGTGCACGACGTTGCGCCTTAGCAATCGCTAAACCAATCTCCAGAGGTTATTGACCACGCCGGTGCACGATCAACCTGACCACGAAGGTCTATTCCTGCAAGCAATCGAAGAACGAGCAAGAATATGATAAAAGCAATCTGAATATTGCAAATATGTATGAAGTATTGATAAAGGTGGGGATCCGAAAGCGGTCTTGGTCTGGTCGTTGGACACAAACAAAGTACACGAAGTTGCGTTGGCTAACTTTTAACTAAACAAATCCCAAAATCTAAACGATGCCCTAAGGGCTGTATATATGGAGGAAGAGGGGGAGAATTTCGTGGCCCTTGGTGGAGGGGTCCGAAATCAACCCTATCTCTTGTTTCCCCACACATACGGACTCTAAAAATAGCCTATACTTATGTATTTCGAAATTACATGGGCCTGGCCCAATAATAAGGTGACGCAGCACCTAAAATAGCCTCGGGACGAAATTTATGAAGTGGCATCTTGTATATTTCGTCCAAGGCTTCATGCACCCATTATGGTGGCTTCAAAGTCCTGAAATCATCACTGGTAACTCCGTTCTTGTTCTCCTTGCGCATGCCATCATCTCCATGCTTGTTCTTGCTCCAATGTTCATCCTTCTCCAAGCTAGGCCCTTCATTTGTAAGCAAAACAAATGTATCTAATTTAGGCAGCATCATATTCTCATGAACATTAGAATCATTACCAAGAAACGAAAGTACCTGGTAATTTAGTTGGCGTGCACGAGCTCTAGTAATTGGTCCAGTATGTATAGCAGCAGGGGCTGTGGGTGTAACAATTGTATTGATGTCCTCATCATCCTCCCCTTCTTGAAATGAAGTCGTCCTCGACGGAAGTTCATCTTCCTCACCCCAATAAGGCTTCAAATCTGCAATGTTAAAAGTGGGACTAACCCCAAAATCTGCAGGCAGCTCAAGTTTATATGCATTATCATTTATTTTCTCTAACACCTTAAAGGGACCATCAGCACGTGGCATTAACTTTGATTTGCGCAAATCAGGAAATCTATCCTTACGCAAATGTAACCAAACAAGATCTCCAGGTGCAAACACAACATGTTTTCTACCCTTATCTCCAGCAAGTTTATATTTATCATTCATGCGCTCAATGTTTTCCTTAGTTAACTCATGCATTTTTAAAATCAATTCAGCACGTTGTTTAGCATCAAAATTAACCTTCTCCGAAGATGGAAGAGGCAACAAATCAATAGGTGCACGAGGTAGGAAACCATACACAACTTCAAAAGGGCACATCTTAGTAGTAGAATGCAATGAACGATTATAAGCAAATTCAATATGAGGCAAGCATTCCTCCCACATTTTCTTATTATTCTTCAAAACAGCCCTAAGCATAGTAGACAACGTTCTATTCACTACTTCAGTTTGTCCATCAGTTTGGGGGTGACAAGTAGTACTAAAAAGCAGTTTAGTCCCCAACTTAGCCCATAAACATCTCCAAAAGTGGCTAAGAAATTTAGTATCACGATCTGAAACAATAGTATTTGGCACACCATGCAAGCGAATAATTTCACGAAAGAACAAATCAGCAACATTAACAGCATCATCGCTTTTATGACATGGTATAAAGTGTGCCATTTTCGAGAATCTATCCACGACAACAAATATTCTATCCCTCCCCTTCTTTGTTCGAGGTAAACCTAAAACAAAGTCCATAGATATATCCTCCCAAGGAACACTAGGTACAGGCAAAGGCATATATAAACCATGAGGATTGAGTCGTGACTTAGCTTTTTGACATGTAGTGCAGCGAGCAATAAAACGCTCAACATCCCGTCTCATCTTTGGCCAAAAGAAATGTGTAGCAAGTACGTCCTCTGTCTTCTTCACGCCAAAGTGTCCCATTAATCCTCCTCCATGCGCCTCCTGCAACAACAAAAGACGAACGGAGCTAGCTGGAATGCATAGCTTGTTAGCACGAAACACAAATCCATCATTAACAACAAACTTGTTCCACATTCTTCCTTCTTTACAATTCTGCATTACATCTTTAAAATCAGCATCATGCACATATTGATCTTTGATGGTCTCCAAACCAAATATTTTGAAGTCAAGTTGTGAAAGCATAGTATAGCGACGAGACAATGCATCAACAATAACATTTTCTTTTCCCTTCTTGTGTTTAATGACATAAGGGAAAGTCTCAATGAATTCAACCCATTTAGCATGTCTACGATTCAGTTTAGCTTGACTTTTAATATGTTTCAAAGATTCATGATCAGAATGTATAACAAATTCTTTGGGCCATAAATAATGTTGCCATGTTTCTAAAGTCCAAACAAGAGCATATAATTCTTTATCATAAGTAGAATAATTCAGACTAGGCCCACTCAATTTTTCAGAAAAGTATGCAACAGGTTTGCCATCTTGTAATAACACACCTCCTAATCCAATTCCACTAGCATCACATTCAAGCTCAAAAGTCTTATTAAAATCAGGAAGTTGGAGTAAAGGAGCATGTGTCAACTTATCTTTCAATACCGTGAAGGCTTCTTCCTGTGCAGTACCCCAAAGAAAAGGCACATCTTTCTTTGTAAGCTCATTGAGAGGTGCAGCAATGGTGCTGAAATCTCTCACAAAACGCCTATAGAATCCAGCGAGGCCAAGAAAACTCCTCACTTGTGTGACCGTTTTGGGCTGCGGCCAACTCTCAATAGCTTCAATCTTGGCTTTATCAACTTCAATTCCCTGTGGAGTAACAACATAGCCAAGAAAAGATACTCGGTCGGTGCAAAAGGTGCACTTCCCAAGGTTACCAAACAAACGTGCATCACGTAGAGCAATAAAAACAGCACGTAAATGTCCCAAATGTTCTTCCAAAGATCTGCTATAAATCAATATGTCATCAAAGTAAACTACCACAAATCGTCCAATGAAAGCACGTAAAACTTCGTTCATTAATCTCATGAAAGTACTAGGTGCATTAGTTAACCCAAAAGGCATGACTAACCACTCATATAATCCAAACTTAGTTTTAAATGCTGTTTTCCATTCATCTCCCAATTTCATACGAATTTGATGGTAGCCACTACGCAAATCACCTTTGGAGAATATTGTAGAGCCACTCAATTCATCAAGCATATCATCTAGCCTAGGAATAGGATGACGATAACGAATAGTAATATTATTAATGCCTCTACAATCAACACACATACGTGATGTACCATCCTTTTTCGGCACTAGAATAATAGGAACAGCACAAGGACTAAGGGATTCGCGTATATAACCTTTGTCGAGAAGCTCTTGTACTTGACGCATAATCTCCTTCGTCTCCTCTGGATTGGTACGGTATGGTGCACGGTTTGGCAGTGAAGCACCGGGAATTAAGTCAATCTGATGCTCAATCCCTCGAATAGGCGGTAATCCCGGTGGCACGTCTTGTGGAAATACGTCAGCGAACTCCTGCAAAATGTTAGTGACAGCAGGAGGCAAAGAGGAAGGCACGTCCTCGATTGAAAATAATGCCTCTTTGCACACAAAAGCATAGCAAACAGATTTGCTGAAATCTAGCTCATCAATATCAGATTTGGTGGCAAATAAACATGCACTTTTCAATTTAATTTCAGAAGCAACACTAGATGGTTTATTATTAGGCTTCAT